>NW_025950363.1:807500-1000000 GCF_021028975.2 Sphaerodactylus townsendi
TGATTAAAGAGGACTTGACCTGGGGCGTACAGACTGCCACGGTGGTTAAGAAGGTCCAGCAAAGACTGTACTATCTGAGACTTTTAAGGAAACAACAACTGGATGGAAAACTCCTGGTGTCCTTTTACCGCTGTGCTATAGAGAGTGTCTTAACCTACTGCATCTGTGTATGGTTCTCCAGTTGCACAGTGGCAGATAGGAAGGCGCTCCAAAGGGTGATCACTACTGCACAAAGGATTATCGGCTGCCCTCTCTCCTCCTTGGAAGAACTCTATAATTCCCGAAGCCTAAAAAAAGCCCAAAATATTCCGAGGGACCCGTCTCATCCAGCACACTCTCTTTGTGAACTGTTACCATCCGGCAGACGATACAGGTCTATCAAAACTAGGACAAAGAGGCTTAGAGACAGCTTCTACTCTAGAGCTGTGGCGATGCTGAACTCCGCGGCTTCGTGTTGATGTGTTTGGGGCTGTGTAGGGATGGGTGGAGGAAGGGGAAAGTGAGGATGGGGTATGAGTCTGAAATTGTGTGCATCGAGGGATGCTGCTGTAAATTTCGTTGTGCGTGCACAATGACAATAAAAATGCTTATATTGCTTATATAAAATTGATATTTTGGAGGGTGAATCCTATGGCATCGTCTTCTACCGATTTCTCATCCTCTCTAGGCTCCATCCGCAAATCTTTCCCCCACCTAGATCTATCAGCCTTCCCCTCCCTCCCCATCTCCACTGGTGACCAGAGGGATTGGGCCAACCCTACGTGGAATGCTTGCCCAATGGCTGGATAATTTGGCCTGAGTTGGGTACCTGTTTGTGTCAATTGTAGGTCAATTGATGGAAAGCAAAGGGTCAGGGTTCATTACTGCAGGTTAATTGGGCTCTGGTTTTTTAGCTGGATCCCGGGCTGTTTGGTGTGTGCTCAGCACGCACTGTTCCTTCCCCAGCCAAGATGAAAATATGTTCTTGCTAAAGAGAGTCTGTAAACAACCTTTAAACACCCCATTAACTGGTGCATGTGGCAAGACTTGGGCCGTGGCAGGCTTCGTGACCCAGCAAATTCCTTATTTGGATTTTGGACTTTGGTTCGCCAGGTTTAAAATACATTCGAAAGCTGAAGGTGTGAGAGACAGAGAAATAGGGAGAGTAAGGACTTTATGCAAACCTGTGTAGGAATTGGCTTCTCAGCCAGAACGTTTAAACCAGTGGTGGCGAACCTACGGCACGGGGGCCAGAGGTGGCACTCAGAGCCCTCCCTGTGGGCACGCGAAAACAGTGTCCGTCCCCCCCACACATCCAGGCTGCCCTGGGCCATTGGGCTCAATTATCAGCATTAAACCTAAGACCTCATTTTGGGGAAGAGGCGTAGGTAACCCTGCTAAGCGCTGTTAAACCCCACTGATTTTCATGCAAAGAACTAAAGCGCGATCCTTTACCTGGGAATAAGCTCGGTTGCTGGCAATGGGGCTTGCTTCTGAGCAAACTCTCCTAGGGTCTTGATTCATCTGTTGGAAGAGTTGCACGGTTGCTTCAAAGCCAAGCCACCGACTACCACCAAGCTTACTCCCAAATAACGCATGCCTCTGAGCCAACCATTTTTTCTAAACTAAAACCTCAGTATTCAGGTTAAATTGCCATGTTGGCACTTTGCGATAAATCAGTGGGTTTTGGGTTGCAATTTGGGCACTCAGTCTCGAAAAGGTTCTCCATCACTGGTTTAAACCATCCAGGAGAAATAGCTTCTAGTCCAGTTAAATGTTTAACTGTTTTATATTGTTATTTTATATGCTGTACACTGCCCAGAGCCCTTCGGGTATGGGGCGGTATAAAAGCCTAATTAAATAAATAAATAATAAAATAAGAAGTGACTGTTCCACGTATCGATTGTATTTAAATGCCATAGAACTAGTGGCAGATTCTTCAGTCTTCTTCCAAGGCCCTGGGTTAGATCCAAACTTTTTAAGAAAGACCATATTAGGTCACCATATTTAGAGAATCTGTCAACTTATATTTTCAGAATGGTATTTACTAACCTGAGATTCCAGGCTAGACCAACGGCAGTGTATAGTGCACGATGTAGTAAATTGCCGGTATCTAACCATAGATCCATTTGTGGCAGTGAAGCAGCTGAGGACCTTCTGCATTATGTTTGGGAGTGCCCTCTTTATGATGACATAAGGACCAAATATATTAAAGGACTTCTCCCAGTTGTAGGGGACATTGACAGCACTGGGAAATTGATTTGTCTATTGTCCGACGGAGATCCATACACTTCCAACCGAGTAGCATTTTTTGCTCATTCCACGAGAAGAATTAGGCTACTTATGATGTAGTCGTGACATATTTTATTATTTGACTGAGATACTTGTATCAGTGCTAATTAAGTTCTTTATAGTTACATTGGTTTTTTGTGTTGGTTATAATATTACTGTTGGTTATAATATTACTGTTTGTGTATGAGGAGATTGTGAAGGCCCATGGCCAAGACAATAAACTTACAACGACAACGACAACGACGACTACTACTGCTACTACTAGATCCATACCTCCTTAGCTTTAGCAAGATTAATGGGTAAGGTCTTATCTGGTGAACCAGATGTGTTTCCGCACTCCTGCATTTATGCTGCATGACCTTGGACTAGTCACAGTTCTCTCTGAACTCTCTCAGCCCCACCTGCCTCACAAGGTGTCTGTTGTGGGGAGAAGAAGGGAAAGGGGCTTGTAGGCCATCTTGAGTCTCCTTACAGGAGAGAAAGGTGGGGTATAAATCCAAACTTTTCTTCTTCTAAAGAGCCACTGCATGTCTAAGGAGACAATCCTGACTTTCTGGACACATGGGCTCATCCACTGTGAGACTGCTTCATATATTTATGTGTGTGTTCATGGTGCCCTTGACTCCTGTGAGTGTTGTTGGGAGGACTTGAATGATGACCTCTCTCCAGCTTACTATACTCAGTGATACTACTCCTTTTGGCAACATGGGCAATTACCCCATGAGGAACCCAGTGGCAATGGTGACAAGGCCATCAAATCTCACCTGGAATACTACCAATGGCTACCAATCTTGATCTCAGATTGCAAATGCCTTAGGAGACCAGGTGCTCGGGAGCAGCAGCAGCAGCAGAAGGCCATTGCTTTCACATCCTGCATGTGAGCTCCCAAAGGCACCTGGTGGGCCACTGCGAGTAGCAGAGTGCTGGATTAGATGGACTCTGGTTTGATCCAGTAGGTTCTTTCTTATGTTCTTTATCCAGTTCAGGGCACCACAATTCAAGAAGATATGGACAAGCTGGAACAGGTCCAGAGGAGGGTCACCAAAATGGTAGAAGGTCTGGATTCCTATGAGGCTTAGGGAGCTGAGTATGTTTAGTCTGGAGAAGAGAAGGCTGACTTGATAGCCGTATTTAAAAATGGGAAGGGATGTCATGTTGAAGATGGAGCAAGCTTGTTTTCTGCTGCTCCAGAGACTGGGACAAGGCGTAATGTATTCAAGATACAGGAAAAGAGATACAAGATTCAAGATACAGGAAAAGAGAAGAACTTCCTGACGGTGAGGGCTTTTTGACAGTGGACTAGGCTGCCTCAGAGTGTGGTGGAATCTCCTTCTTTGAAAGTTTGTCAACAGAAGCTGGATAGCCATCTGTCAGGAGTGCTTTGATTGTATCTTCCTGTATATTGGGGTTGGACTTGATGATCCTTGTGGTCTCTTCCAATTCCATGATTCTTCAGGCATATGAAGATTTTTTTGCGTAGAAAAACTTCAATTCCAAGCATGATTTATTGTACAATTAAACCATACTTCTGTACTGTCAGTCCCGCTGAGGTTTTAATTAGTCAGAAAAATGGGATAGAAACAAGAATCTGAATCAGCCATTGCCCACAGGAAATTGTGAGGTGTTTGGTTCACACCCTGCCTGCTTTTGTTATTTTGGGTCCTTCAAAGCTACTACACGGGAAACGTGTTTGGATAAGGGAGAGAGGTCATTTCCTTGATGTTTAGCTTACTCTAGGATAGATGAACTGAAAGTGCTTTACTTGATCAGTGACTTTTGTTTTCCTTGTGGCCTCTGATTCATCCCTGGAATGAGCAAACAGTTGGAATGTGTACCAAATCATTCATAAAGCAAAAGCAAAATCTATATTGGCATGGATTTCCAGTGACACCCCTCCCTGAATGAAGTGTTCCAACTCTGGATGGGTAAGGGTCTCCTGTCTTGTCTACAGAGAAGGCAATGGGTGCAGGTGGTTGGGGCCAGCTAGGAATGGACTGTGGAAGGCAGGCGGTACAGTGGAACGTGCAGCGGAAGTCCAAAGTCAGCACCTTGGTCAGCACCCTCAACATACCCTGTTTCCCCTAATATAAGACATCCCTGAAAAATAAGACATAGTAGAGGTTTTGCTGAAGTGCGAAATATAAGGCATCCCCCGAAAGTAAGACATAGCAAAGTTTTTTGTTTGGAAGCATGCCCAACGAACAGAACACAGGAAAAATAAGACATCCTCTGAAAATAAGACATAGCGCATCTTTGGGAGCAAAAATTAATATAAGACACTGTCTTATATTCGGAGAAACACGGTAGACACAATCAAAGTAAGTGCCAAGACTGGACCAGTTAACTGGAGTGCTGCTCTAGTGCTGGTCCAGAACTGATGGAGAACCGAAAAGGTTCTTCAAGGAGCTCTGCCGCTGGTCAAGGGATGGTTCCTTTGGTGCCTGTGAGTTGTGGAAGGGCTGCATACTCTCCTGTCTCTTCTGGAACTTCTAAAATGCTGAGGACCAGACTGCTTGCAGGACCGCCT
Source organism: Sphaerodactylus townsendi (assembly GCF_021028975.2). Taxonomy (NCBI): domain Eukaryota; kingdom Metazoa; phylum Chordata; class Lepidosauria; order Squamata; family Sphaerodactylidae; genus Sphaerodactylus; species Sphaerodactylus townsendi. The sequence continues at coordinate 812,299 of NW_025950363.1, forward strand.
TGTGGGTGCTGAGGTCATGGGGTGGGGCGTTGATAGCAGTCTCTTTCCCCTCTGAGGTGAGGGGGCAGGTCTGCATGGAGGACTTTCTCTGCAATAGCCCTCACTTTATGGAATGCAATAGACACTTTATGGAATGCCATTACAGGCACCGACAATATACAGATTTTGGTGCCTGGTTAAGGCTGTCATTTTCACTTAGGAGTTTGGCTGCTTGATGCCATCTACCCCTAGACCCAGTGCTGGGATTCAGCAGGTTCGCACCACTTCGGCAGAACCGGTTGTTAAAATGGTGCTTGTAAACAACCAGTTGTTAAATTATTTGAATCCGACCACTGGATCTGGTTGTTGAATTATTTGAATCCCACCACTGCCTAGATCCCGGGCTTTTTTGGAACTTACCCTCCACCTGCATTGGGGGGTTGGGGTTGGGGAGGAGTGGATTTTGGGGTATTGGTTAATTGTTTTTAGGTATGATGTTTTTGTTGTATTCATTTTAAGATTGTGTAACCTGCCCTGAGGTGTATTTGGAGGACAGGATAGAAATCAAATGAATGAATGAATGAATGAATGAATGAATGAATGAATGAATGAATGAATGAATGAATGAATGTTTTTAAAGAATTACAAATATCATTTCACGTGCCAAAAACCCATCTTAAGGACCATCTGTCCTCCCATGTGTGCCAACGATGGTCATCTGGTTGCTACCTTCTATCAGTTCTTTTCCCGAGGTGGCCTCTTCAGCATCCATTAGAGTCCGTTTCTTCCCTGTAATGACCCCTGCTTTGTGGAATCCCTTTGTGGAATCCCTGTGGAGATAAGTGGGTGCTGTCTTCAGAAATTTGTAGGCGGTCGTGTAAGGTTGGTTTGCCTGTGAGGGCTTTTAATCGGATTTGTGCAGCAGGCAGTTTCTTGGGGCTGGGTTAATGGGATGTTTTTTTTTTTAACTAGGAATGGTTTGCGTTTAAAATTGTAGGGCAATCTGGGCCATAAGGCAGAGGGCAGACACATTTTAATAAATGAATAAAAATAGGTGAGTGCAGGACACATAGGAATAAGACCCGTGATCTCATAGCCCCATTCCTGTAGCCTGAGGCCAAGGAACTAGCACCCTGCTGGAGCAGTCTAACCCCAAAAAGTTTCCCAACTGACCCCAGTATGGCCACTAATTTTAAAGATGCCCTCCACAATGCCCTGGCTTCTTTCTTTCTGAACTGAAAGAAGAAGGGTTTGGATTTATAGCCCACCTTTCTCTCCTGTAAGGAGACTCAAGGTGGCCTACAAGCTCCTTTCCCTTCCTCTCCCCACAACAGACACCTTGTGAGGCAGGTGGGGCTGAGAGAGTTCAGAGAGAACTGTGACTGGCTCAAGGTCACCCAGCAGGAATGTAGCAACAGGGAAGCAAATTTGGTAAGAGTCCACTACTCATGTGGAGGAGTAGGGAATCAAACCTGCTTCTCCAGATTCGAGTCCACCTGCTCTTAACCATTATACCATGCTCGGTCTTAACCACTACATCATGTATGGAGGGGGCAATGACATAACTTCTGGTGATGTGATAGCACTTGGTCTAAACACTGTGGTTAAACCATAGAGTTTTGGTTGAATGCTAGAGCCCCATCAGCGTGGCTGGAAGTGATGTCATTGCATTTCCGCCCCCAAACGTGTTGCCCACTGGTTCCAAGTCTTGAACTGACCTCCCTACCTGCAAGCCTTTAACTCTCAGATCCTCTGGCTATGCTCAGTTGTTTACAACCAGGGAACAGAGAGCAAAATTAGAAGCACAGCTTAGATGATACGGTTGGCTTTGTTGTTCCTTTCAACCTCCCTGGTGTCCGGCTAGCTAGTGGGCCTCCATTTGACATCTGATTGGCTCGTGTTGGAAATAGGATGCTATGCTAGATGGACCACTAGTTTTGATTATGATGTGAATGCAGTTCAGTTTTCCAACTCAAAAGACATGTAGGCATTCAATCAACACAGTTTTTTAACTGGCTGACAGTTTTACTTTAAATTTATTCTGTGGTTGGAGATTTTAGAATAGGCTTAGCTTCAGAGGGTAGCCATATTGGTCTGCAGTAGAAGCGCTAGATTCAAGTTCAGTAGCGCCCTATTGACCACAAGAATTTGGGAGTATGAGCTTTCAAGGGTCAAAGCTTCTGTATCTGACAAAATGAGCTTTGAGCTCTTGGAAGCTTATATCCCGAACCCTCGAAAGTTTGTATCCCGAACTTTCAGAAACTCTTGGAAGCTTATATCCCGAACCCTCGAAAGTTTGTATCCCGAGCTCTCAGAAACTCTTGGAAGCTTATATCCCGAACCCTCGAAAGTTTGTATGCCGAACTCTCAGAAACTCTTAGAAGCTTATATCCCGAACCCTCGAAAGTTTGTATCCCGAACTCTCGGAAACTCTTGGGAGCTTATATCCCGAACTCACGAAAGTTTATATACCGAACTCTTGAAAGCTCATAACCCAAAAAGCTTGTTGGTCTGTAGGTGCCACTGGACTCAAATCCAGCTGTAATGAATTTGTGCCTCTGAGAGAAGCAACAGTCAGGAAAAGTCTTGAATGGTTGCCGCCAAGGTCAGTCTCTGGCCATACTGGGCTTGCTTCGGTTTCATGTGCAAAAGGACTCTGTTTCCTCCTTGACCGTGAGTTTCTTTCTTTCTCTCCCCTTCTTTGGTGCTTTCGATGCTTTCCTAAATGGGCCAGAGCTCACTGCCTCACTGTGCACAAGAGGAGAGAAGGGCTATTTTGTTAAATATTCCCTTCACACTGGTAATGAGTCTTGAAGGGGGTCTACATGCTGCCTGGCAAGCCAATGAGAGTTCTGACCTGGTACAAAGGGGGGGGGAGTTGGCACTTGGACGCCACTTCCTCTCCACGAGGTGCTCCCCCCCAATAGCTTGGCTTAAACTGGTTTGCTGCCTATAAAGAAAAGGACTTTGAAGGACCTCAGCTGATCAGAGTACGAAAGGTCCTGGGCATGTAGCATAGAGCAAATTGGTTCTGAGCCCGAAAGTTCTCTTTTCTCTCTTTCTCTCTCTCTCTTTGAGCTGTGTGGACTTGCTTGCTAACACACAGTTGGAAGGAGTGGGGGCCGGAGACGCAAGCCTTCTTGAACTTTACCCCCAGCTTGACATTTTCAGAAGTGAGGGCAGCGTAAGACACCTGGGCTGTAAAGAAACCAACAGACAGCAGCCCACACGTAGCGGGTTGAAGATGTCCGATGGCCAGGACAACCAGGAGAAACAGCTGAATGGTTATGGGCTCCAAGGGAAGGCAAGGAGCCGGACTTCCCTGATTATCCTCCAGTCCGTTAACCGCAGTATTTTCACCTCCGCAGTCTCCCCCGCCGCCGAACGCATCCGCTTCATTCTGGGCGAAGATGACGACAGCCCCGCTCCGCCGCAGCTCTTCACGGAACTGGACGAACTCCTGGCTGTCGACGGGCAGGAGATGGAGTGGAAAGAGACAGCAAGGTGAGCCGCGACGGCTGCGTAGTTGTGTGTCTTCCGATTTTGACTTTTTTTTGTAGCGGTAGAACATCCGCTTAATGCGCGGAAGGTCCCGGGTTCAATTCTTGGCATCTCCAAAACAACAACAACCAGGCACTAGATAATGAAACCATAGAACCGCTGCTCATCTCATTGGAGAAATAGTGACCTCAATAGATGCAGGGCCGGATTCAGAAATAGGCTAGACCACTTGTAGAAGAACGCAGGGTCAAGAGTGGTGTAGTGGTGAAGAGGAGGTGCACTCTAATCTGGGGAACCGGGTTTGATTCCCTGCTCTGCCACTTGAGCTGTGGAGGCTTATCTGGTGAACTAGATTAGCTTGTGCACTCCAACACATGCCAGCTGGGTGACTTTGGGCTAGACACAGTTCTTCAGAGCTCTCTCAGCTGCACCTACCTCACTGGGTGTTTGTTGTGCGGGGTGCGGGAGATTGTAAGCCCCTTTGAGTCTCTTTACAGGAGAGAAGGGGAGAATATAAATCCAAACTCTTTTTCTTCTTCAAGTTGTGTGCAATGTTGGGGAAGCACTTCCTCCCTGAGATGCAAGAATGCATTTGCTTTTATTTATTTATATCTCATGTTTTCCCCCAGTTGGAATTCCAGGCAGCTTTAGAATGTTGTTTTCTCACAACAGCCCTGCAAGGGAGTCCATTCTGAGAATTTGGAACAGGTCACCTAGTGAGCTTGCACAGTTGAAGCGGGGATTCGTACCTGGGCTGCCCAGGGTGCTACGCCCCAGTTTACTCCCAATATGGAAACCCCAGCCAGATGATGAGCATCCGACGATATGGTGGGACGCTTTGTCAGTAAAAGGATTTATTCCAACATTTATTTTGTTAAGTGTTGGCTAAGTGACCCAGCAGAGTGTAAAAGTACCACCACAAATCTCTTGGGTTGCAAAGCTAAACTGATGATTTTCCAAAAAGGGATACTTGAGTTGCAACTTCCAGAATCCACATTAAATTCTTCTTAAAAGGCTTAAATACAGTATTGGAATATCTATGCTTGGACACACATTTATATGAAACAGGAGCTTAGTGTTCTGGGATGTGCAAGAAAGAATTAACGAATGGATCACGGTTATTTGCTGTCTGGAAGACACATTATTATGTTGTTCATATTGTATTTTAACAGGGCTTTTATTTACACTGTAGTCTCCTTTGAGTCCTTTGTGGAGAAAGGCAGTCTAATTCTTGCAGGTGAATGAATGAACCAGTAAATCTACGTGTGACCTTGAAGGTCCCTGGTTTAAATCTCACTTAAGCCATTACCACAGCTAGGTAGTTTTCGGCACGCTGCCCTCTATTAGCTTTGATTCCCATCCACAATTTGTGGATAATTATGCTAACCTACCTTGCAGGGGTGTTTTACAAATGGCTGAGCAAATGTGCATGAAGTGCTTTGCTCAGAAAGCCAACACATAAATCTGAACTGGTGGAGTTGGAGTCCCAGGGCGAAATGCTTGTTCACTGAAATAATTTTAGTACCAGAGAGTAAAGCATCTAAACCACATTTTGTTCAGGCATTTAGTCCTTTCTTTGTGGGAATTAATGTAGATGAGGTTCAGCGCGGTACAGTCCTAAAGTACATTTTCCAGGGAGTAAGTTCCTGTGGAATAGGCTTTGATAGACGAGGGAGAGTTTGGATTTATACCCCCCTTTCTCTCCTGTAAGGAGACTCAAGGTGGCTTACAAGCTCCTTTCCCTTCCTCACCCTGTGAGGCAGGTGGGGCTGAGAGAGTTCTCAGAGAACTTTGACTAGCTCAAGGTCACCCAACAGCAATGTAGGCATTGGGAAACACATCTGGTTCACCAGATAAGCCTCCGCCACTCAAGTGGAGGAGTGGGGAATCAAACCTGGTTCTCCAGATTAGAACCCACCTGCGCTTAACCGCTGCACCACACTGTGTAGACCTTTATAGGATTGCACCATAGTCCCAACAGAAATAACTGAGTGGGTTGTTTGGGGGCTGATTGAAACAAGAAAAAGAACCCCTACATTTGGCTGTTGTGGGTTTTCTGGGCTGTGGGGCCATGGTCTGGTAGTTTTTCTTCCTAATGTTTTGCCCACATCTATGGCTGGCATTTTCAGAGGCATGTCACGGTTAGATGCGTTTCTCTCTGTGACACAGTGTGGAGCGATTGTGTTGCAGGGTATAGGTTTTGTCTACCTCACAGGGTACAAACTACCAGACCACGGCCACACAGCCCGGAAAGATCACAACAGCTGGTTCAGTCCAGCCGTGAAACCCTTTGACAGTACCCTTAAGTGTGCTGCACAGGATCCTATCAAAACCTATTTCACAGGAACTTAAGGAAGAATGAAATGCCCCATTTATATTTTAATGTTTATGGAATGTTTTTATATTATAGTGTAACCTGCCCAGAGCCCTTTGGGGATAGGGTGGGATATAAATTCAACAAATCAAATAAATAAGAACATAAGAACATAAGAAAGAGCCTCCTGGATCAGAGCAGAGTCCATCTCGGCCAGCACTCTGCTACTCGGAGTGGCCCACCAGGTGCCTTTGGGAGCTCACATGCAGGATGTGAAAGCAATGGCCTTCTGCTGCTGCTGCTGCTGCTCCCGAGCACCTGGTCTGCTAAGGCATTTGCAATCTCAGATCAAGGAGGATCAAGATTGGTAGCCATAGATCTACTTTTCCTCCATAAATCTGTCCAAGCCCCTTTTAAAGCTATCCAGGTTAGTGGCCATCACCACCTCCTGTGGCAGCGTTGCGTGAAGAAATGTTTCCTTTTATTAGTCCTAATTCTTCCCCCCAGCATTTTCAATGGATGCCCCCTGGTTCTAGTACTGCGAGAAAGAGAGAAAAAATTCTCTCTGTTAACATTTTCTATCCCATGCATAATTTTATAGACTTCAATCAAATAAATAAAAAAAATATTTGTTACTACTTGGAGGAACAAGGTCCATAGATAGAGTACAGTAGATTGAGGATACATTTGATACCATCAATTTAATCAATGTAGTAATAATTAAACTAGCTTGAGGTTTTCCTCGGACATGGCAGTCTCTCAAATCTAGACCTTGGGGAGGGGGAAAACACAAACACAGTCAGATCGTCTCTGGGAAGCAAAGAGTGCTGAGGCAGCATTTTCTCTTCTCCCCAGAGCTTTTAAATATTAGCTTTAAGGTTTTTTTTCCTTCCATCGGAATAGTTCTAATTCCCTTCTTCTGTTTTATGAGCCTTTTTATTGTGTTTGGCTGGATTAATCTGCCTGTGAATATCACCTTGCCCTCTTCATCTCCACAGATTATCATTGGGACAGTAAACATTGGGATTCCATTTATGAAGTGTGGGTGATTCTCTTTCTCTCTCTTGTTGTGCACCATAAGTCTATTTGACACTTCCAAGTCTACACTACATGTGTCCTGGAAAACCAGTTTCAGGCAGATTTCACAGATATGTGTATGAAAGGTGTGAATGTGCACATTTGGGTCTGTGAGGTCCACATTTTTTCTGTGCAAAGCACCAGAATAATACCTCTGTTCCAAGCAGCAGCTGTAGATTATGGTGCTGCCCTTAGTGGTAGGTAGGTCATGTTTGGATGCCCTTGAACCTGCTGGAATCTGATGTGATGGTTTCCACTGACCTGTGTCCTTCCCATATCCCTCTGTTCATTCCTGTCCTCTTTACAGCCCTACAACAATTTCTCACCTTTCTAGAAGACCAGTGAATTTGGTTGTTGCTGTAAAGGTGATAGCAAGAGACTTGTGTTTGTGTATTGTGCTGTGAAGTGCAAAGAGTACTGGATTCAGGGTACAGGAAAAGAGATTCCACCTCTCAGCAGTGAGGCTTAGGAGGTTAAGAGCTCGTGTATCTAATCTGGAGGAACCGGGTTTGATTCCCAGCTCTGCCGCCTGAGCTGTGGAAGCTTATCTGGCGAATTCAGATTAGCCTGTATACTCCCACACACGCCAGCTAGGTGACCTTGGGCTAGTCACAGCTTTTCGGAGCTCTCTCAGCCCCACCTATCTCACAGGGTGTTTGTTGTGAGGAGGGAAAGGCAAGGAGATTGTCAGCCCCTTTGAGTCTCCTACAGGAGAGAAAGGGGGGGATATAAATCAAACTCCTCCTCCTCCTCCTTCTTCTTCACTTTCTGACTGTTGGGACTGTTCGATGGTGTAATTCACTGCCTAGGACCATGGTGGAGTCTCCTTCTTTGGCTGGATGACCATCTGTCAGGAGTGCTTTGATTGTGTATTCTTGCATGGCAGTGGGTTGGACTTGATGGCCTTTGTGGTCTTTTCCAACTCTATGATTCTCTAAGTCTCAACTGACCTATTGTGATCCTGTAGGGTTTTCCAGGCAAGAGGCATTGGGAGGTGGTTTGCTGTTGCTTGCCTTTGCAGAACAACCCTTGACTCCCGTGGTAGTCTCCTATCCATGTGCTAACCAGGTCTGCTTAGCTTCCAAGATCTGAGGAGACTAGCCAGCCAGGTTCTTGGACCAACAGAAAGACTAAGGTTTGGATCATGTGGATGCATTCCACTACTATCAGTCCTTTGATTGGCCCAAGCAGCTGTCCCCTCATCAGAGGCGTATCTAGGGAGAATGTGCAAAATCTGAGTTTTCCGCCCTCCCTCCTGTATGGCCACCCTCCCTCCCCCACCACTACCAAACAACACTTTTTGCACCAGGTCATCTCAAAGTCACCATCACATTATAGAACATGTGAGCCTGGTGAGGAAGGAGGAGGGGTGTGGGGGGTGATTTCCCCCCACGTGACTAAATGGCCGCAGCCCGGGGACATTTGGCCCTACATGTCCCCCTGGGTATTACGCCACTGCCCCTGACAATTTCAAGCCTCCTGTATCAAAAGAACCTTTTTTGCATGAGCAGAAAGGGCATCTGAAGGAAACAGGTCCATATGTTTTGACTGTGAAGTTTATGTTTTCACAGCAAATGGGCTAGTTGGCCAGACATTTCCTTAGAGTGGTCATACCTCAACATTTTTCTTTTTAGGGTGTCATAGGCTGCTCTCATTTTGGAACATAAAACATCACCAAATATCCACTTAAGAGGCAGTGCTTGGGTATAACCTGATTTTTGTGTGCTGCTTATAAATTTCCTCTTTTAATTAATGATTTTTTTAAAATGATAGTAAACAGGAAAAATAACACAATAGTAAACAGGAAAAATACCTAACCATAAAAATATAGCAACAGAATGGAACTTAATATTCTAAAAAATTAACATATAAACATAATACTACTTTGAGATAGAGCCTTCTATCTTTTTTTATCCCATCTATCACAGTGATGGCGGACCTTTTCGAGACCGAGTGCCCAAATTGCAACCCAAAACCCACTTCTTTATCGCAAAGTGCCAACACGGCAATTTAATCTGAATACTGAGGTTTTAGTTTAGAAACGCGTTACTCGGGAGTAAGCATGGTGAAGCAACCGTGCAACGCTTTGAATGGGTGAATCAGGACCCTAGGAGGGTTTACTCAGAAGCAAGCCCCAGCAACCGAGCTTTCTCCCAGGTAAATGATCACGCCCAGGCCAGTCTAGATGTGTGTGTGGGGTGTGTGTGTGATTTTCCACCCCTCTACATGACAGACTCTGTGCACGCGTGCCCACAGAAAGGGCTCTGAGTGCCATCTCTGGCACCCGTGCCATAGGTTCGCCACTGCTGATCTAGCATATTTTTCTTAGATTATTTCCTTAATACCCACTGGTATATATCAATTTAACAACTACTTATAACCTTAACTATTAACGTGTTTACGTTACTGATTCAGCCTCATACTGAAAAAATGCTTCCCACTTCTCATCCAACTCAGATTTTAGCTTTCTGTTCACAAAGTTTCACCATTGCAGCATATTCTCCTACTTTATCCTCCCAAGTTCCCATGTTTGGGCAAATCTAAGTCTTCCAGCTAGATGCTATTAACACTCTGGCAGCTGTAAACATATACACGCATAATTCATTAAGTTTCTTTGGAAAGTTCTCAGGAAAAATACCAAGTAACATTATCGTTGCAGCGAAAGGGAATTCAGTCTTGAATTTATTTTTTTGCATTTTCACACGAACCTTTTACTCAATACTTTTTAATGTTTCTACGACATGTGAAAGAAGGATCCAACTTCTTCTTGCCATTTCCAGCAAAGCCCATTACTATTTTTGCTCATTTGTACAATGGCTTTGGGAGTCATTTATCATCTGTAAAATGTTTTGTACCACTTCTCATTTAACGTTTCGACCTGTAGTAAATTTAACATTTTTGGACCATAATGCCTCCCATAGAAACCTACTTTTTTGAAAATCGGGTTGTTTTTTTTTTAAAAAAACACTTGTATGTGTTAGGTTGCACATTTTTTGCAGATAAATGCATGTTGGACAAGACTATTTATTTATTCAAACATTTATACCACACCTTTCTTTTGGGCCCGAAGCAGCTTACAGTAATAGATACCAAAAAATATAAGAGCGAATCCTAAATCTCTCCTCCCTTCCTCCCGTAAAAGATGTCTCAAATTCACCCCTGCCCCCCGGCAAACAGGCAGCACCTCCCAAAAATCTCCAGGAAGGGGGGCCTTGTCACCTCTTCAAGAAGCCCCCGCCCCACAGAGCCAGAGCCATAATAGAAAGGCCCAGACTCTCTTAGATGTCAAATGGTTGGGACCCAACCTATATCGTTGGGATCCGCTGTCCTCCCCTTTTTCTGTTCTGAGGGGAGGGTCTGATATTAAGTTTATTGGGCGCCTTTTATTGTATTGCCGCTGTTTTAAATGGGATTTTATTATTTATTTTAGCAATTTAAATTGTTGGAGCCTTGTAAACTGTTTTTATTGGTTGCTCCCTGTTAATAGTGTGTTGGATTTTATGTTGTAAACTGCCCAGAGCCTCCTGGGGATCGGGTGGTATAAAAAACTAATAAACAAACAAACAAACAAACAAACAAATAAATAAATAAATAAATGAGCCACCCTACGTGGTAGGACAGTTAATGGCTGCCTAATGACCATCGTTGGCGCATGGGGCCATATGGTTTTTCAAATATTGCTACTATACAGTCTTCAGGCACATTTTGGTGATATGGTGTCCCTTGAGGTTTTTTAAAGGGAGGGGGCAGTGGTGGGATTCAGCCGGTTCGCATCGGTTCAGTAGAACCAGTACCTCATTTTTTGTTGAGTTGGGCAAACCGGTTGTTAAAATCGGCTTTCAGAGCCCTGGAGCAGCTGGGCGCCTTGCTGCCCGACTGCTCTGCTAAAACCCTATCGCCCCCTCTCCCAGGGGAGGGGGAGCGAGGGGGCTTTCAGAACCCTGGAACAGAACCCTTGCTGCCTAGCTGCTCTGAGGTGCTAAAAGCCCCGTCACCAGAGGTGGGATCCAACCAGTTCTCACCACTTCTCTAGAAGTGGTTACTATTTTTTTTACTAAAGTGGTTACTAAAGCAACTTCCCAGCCCAATAGGGACTGGAGGTGCGTGTGTGCGGCGGCGCCACTGTTTGAATCCCACCACCATTGGAACCTGTTATTAAAAATTTTGGATCCCACCACTGCCTGTCACCCCTCTTCCAGGGGAGGGGGAGTGAGGGGGCTTTCAGAGCAGGAGTGGCAAGGGCTCGTTGCCCTTTTCCACCCCCACAAGAAGTTCCTCCACAGCAGGTAAGTGGGCGGTAGGGAGTGGCGCACGGCGGGGTTGTGTGTGGCGGGGGGGGAGGCACAAACCAGTTGTTAAATTATTAGAACCCCACCACTGGGAGGGGGCATACATGCTAGTAAAAAATGTAGTACTTTGTATGGTATTTAGGGATGAACGATGGGTAAACCTCTCAGTGTCTGGAGGGCAAGACAGTGAGATGGTACCTCCGCGTTCCGAGGCAGTTTGTTTCCAGTTCCCAGATGCTTGGCTTAAACGGGACAGTTATCAGCATCAGGCTCTGTTCCTAAAGCTACCAACAGCAGAACCCTGGAGTGGGTCGGCCTTTGATCTCATCCAACATGGCTTAAGTAAAATATGTAGTGCCTTGAAGAGTCCCCTCTGAGTTCTGAACATTCCAGCAAGACTGATTTCCTGCCGTTGAGAATTCCAGTCCGAGGCCAGCGGTGGGAGCTCATCTACTTCTGTTTACAAGAAGTCTTAACAAGATTTCATCTTCAGGTCTCTGTGGTAGACAAATGCCTTAATCTTCCCGAAATGAATGCGCTCCTGGGCTTTCATCTTCATTGCATTTCTGTGCCATAGCTCTCCTGGAAAAGGTAGCATGGCCTCTCCATTGCAAATATTTTGGTTTATAATGTACCCCCGAGTCACAGATTACATATGACAACCTCAGCATGGGGCTTTCAAGGCAAATGAGGTGGTTTGGCATTGCCTTCCTCTACAGGGTCTTCCTGGTGGTCTTTCAGGTACCAGCCCTGCTTATCTTCCAGATCTGACGAGATTGGACTATACCACCTGCTTTCTCGTAGCCTGGAATAACTTTGTTGGGCTGCACAGAGGGCAGTAATCCAAAATGCAACCCATCTGATGTATAGATGATGATGAAGAAGAAGAGTTGGTTTTTATACTCCACTTTCCTTTACATTTAAGGAAAAATGGCTTACAAGCTCCTTTCCCTTCCTCTCCCCACAACGGGCACCTTGTGAGGCAGGTGGGGCTGAGAGAGTTCTGTGAGAACTGTGACTAGCCCAAGGTCCCCCACAGGCTTTATGTGGAGGAGTGGGGAATCAAACCTGTTTTCCAGAGTAGAGTCTGCCACTCTTAACCACTACACCACACTGTCTCTCAAGTGAGTGATCTATCATGAGTCCAGCTGTGTGGGCTGGGTTTGCATCGGAGGCATATCTGACCCATGTCCAAGCTATTCCATAGTCGCCTGCTTGGTTTCCATTTGGGACCATGCATTTCAAGATTCCAGCACTGAGAACCCCTTTCTAAGCTGGTTTGTTTGTTGAGAAATCTTAATGCAGCTGACGTAGAGTCACATCATCTTTCAGAGAGCTTGATATTTTTACAGGGTGTTTCTCTCACAGGTTGAGCTAAATGCTTCTCTGCCTGAGCTGGGGGCAGAGGTTGTTAATGGCGATCTTTTGGGCCCTGAGCTGCATCTGATCCCCTTCCAAACTTATCCCAGCAGATGTGGTTTTTAGTCTTGCTTTAGGTATGTTTCTCACTGAGGCAGTAAGCCTGTACCAGGAATTACAGTGGTTCAAACTGCAAGTGCAAGTTGAATGGCAGGAGCAGGATAGTCTCATCGTATTATGTAGTGCCCTGGCCCCTACCTGGTGGAACAACCTCCCCCTGACCATCAGGGCCCTGCAGGACCTAGAACAGTTCTGCAGAGCCTGCAGGACGGAGTTGTTCCGCCGGGCTTTTGGTGAGGCCGGCCAGTGAGGCCCCATCCCCATTCCCATCCCCATATACTTTTCCATCTTGTGACTGCCGTATGACTGGGTTACTGATACTGTTGATTAGATTTGTGCTGTTGGAGATATTGGATGACTTAACTTGTTTAACTGAAATGTAATTTATTTTTATTGGGGCATATGGATGTGTTTATTTTAATCTGTACACCGCCCCGAGCCCTTAGGAGATAGGGTGGTATATTAAACCGAACTAATCCATCCATCCATCCATCCATCCATCCATCCATCCATCCATCCATCCATCCATCCATCCATCCATCCATCCATCCATCCATCCATCCATCCATCCATCCATCCATCCATCCATCCATCCATCCATCCATCCATCCATCCATCCATCCATCCATCCATACATACATACATACATACATACATACATAAATACATAAATAAATACATAAATGGGGAGGTAAGGTGATGGAGCATCTATTTTGCATGCAGGCCCCCAGTTCAGTCTCTATCTTCTCCACTTAAAATGGACTATGCTATTGGTGGTGCCACAGGCGTATTGGGGGCGGGGGAAGGGCTCCTGAGACAACTCCTTCTCTGGGCACCCCCCCCCCCCAATGTAGCCCTGACCCCAGTCCCCCCCAGCCTCTGTGCAGGCTGGCTTTTGCCCAAAAGCTGACCTGCGTGGAGGCTGGGGGGGGGGGGGCAAGGCTTGGTGGTGTGCGGCTGGGGTGCACGCCATTTGGTTATGTGGGGGAGTGGGCACCTGGTGTCCCCCACGTGACCAAAAGGCGTGCACCCGTGGACATGGATCACCCCATGTCCTTATAGGCCATACGCCTCCGGGTGGTGCAGACTAGTGCAGACTCAAAATGTACCCATCTGGATGTTTTGTGCCCTGCAAACCTCTGGAATCCATTAATAGTGAATTTGTTAGGGCTGATATATTTACTAGGTCTTCCTAGCCCAGCCTAGCCCAGCCTTTTCCGAGCTTGGAACCTAAGCAAGGTTGGCGCTGCTTAATATTTGGATGGGAGACCACCAAGCAAACCCAGGGTTGCTGTGCAGAGGAAGGCAGTGGCAAACCACCTCTGCTCCCTTCCTGCCCTCTTTCCTTGAACGCCTGATGGTCTGGGAGTCTCCATGAGTCTCCACTTGAAGGCCCACTATTATTATTATTATTATTATTATTATTATTATTATTATTATTATTATTATTATTATTATTATTATTATTATTATTATTATTATTATTATTATTATTAGTTGTTGTTGTTGTTGTTGTTGTTGTTGTTGTTGTTGTTGTTGTTGTTGTTATTTGTAGAGTTTAAAGGCAATGATATGAAAAGCAATGAGGCAGTGTGATAAGTGAATTGTTGCCTTGGGTTCAACAGCAGTTTTGTGGAAGTTAGCAAGAAATGACAATGGTTAACAAAATATTTAGCCTTGTTAACAGGAGTAAGTATGGCCAAAGATTAACTACGGCATGCGTCAGGGTTTATGTTTGGGATTGTGCCGGGTTGTAAGCATCTTAATGGCCCATTACATGTGGAATGCTTGCCTCGGGACTCTTCTCTGTGCAGTGGGCTTGCAGAGGGCTCTTCCTGTGTTTCTCTGTTTACACATGAGGAGGCACTCCCTCTTTTCCTGAGTTTTTCTGCATAGAGCTCTCCAGACCTGGTCCCCTTAACTTCGCCCATCAAGTGATTCTTAAAGGCACAGATCTCATTACACTCAGTAGTCAAGACTGGTGGCTTAGCCCCTTAAGCTGCCCTTATTACTGTTCCAAAAGTCACCCCCCTCCCTTCTCCCAGTGAAAGAGGCAAAAATGTGTGATCAACGTATTTAGATTAATATTTTAAAATAAATCTAATCTAAGTTTAATTTAATCTGGAATTTAAAGGTTTCCTGGTCGTGCTGGAAGTGACATCATCCTGTAGCAGATGATTGCTTTGTCCCTTTTCTCCCACCACCCAACTGAGCAACAGTGGGAATGCCTGGGAGGGGCAGGAGGTCTCTGGCCAAAGCAGGAGAATTGGCACCCCTTGATGGCAGTGATCTTCAACCTTTTTTCACTTGCATGCCCCTAGGCGACCCATTTCCTTCAAACTGCATCCCCATATTAGCAAGCCCATTACACAGTTTTTTTTCATGTACCCCCAAAAGCTCAGGTGTATACCCCTGGGGGGGTATGTGTTCCCCAGGTTGGAAACCATGGATCTACAGGATGCAGAGAGAGAGAGAGGAATTATCTGCAGATGCTCCACTTTTCAGGGCTGTTTTTCTTCGAAAGCTTCTCAACTGACTAGAAACACTCTGTTGGAAAGCGGCATCTTTTGTAAGGGTATCCCTGTTGCTTATTTTCTTTCTCTCTCCCTCTTGCAGATGGATAAAATTCGAGGAAAAAGTGGAACAGGGAGGAGAGAGGTGGAGTAAACCGCACGTTGCCACGTTATCCTTGCACAGCTTGTTTGAGTTGAGGACGTGTATAGAGAAAGGGTCGATCATGTTGGACATGGAAGCCTCATCCCTCCCTCAGGTAGTAGGTAAGCACCACGCTTGCAGAAGCAGCCGTTCTCTTTGATGAAAATGATAGAGTTGGTCACATCAGACTGGACTTCAAATCTCTGCTCCTCTTTCTGCACTTAGACCCTGTGACATTTTTGTGGGACTGTCCTGCCAAACAGAGGCCACATCATATTAGCCAGTACATCAAACAGCAAAGTTAATGGTCCTAATGATCTAGGGCAGTGATGGCGAACCTATGGCACGGGTTCCAGAGCTGACACTCGGAGCCCTCTCTGTGGGCACACACACACAAAGTTCGTCATGTGGGGGTGGAAAAACACCCCCCCAACACACACACATCTAGGCTGGCCTGGGCCACTGAGCACGATATGTGTGCACCGCGGTGAGTAGGGAGGACTCAGCTGGCGGGCCTGGTGCCTGTGCTCTGGGTGGCTGCTGCCCAAGGGAGGGGGGGACGCAGAGGAGGCAGAGGTGCTAGAGAGGCACAGAGCAGTGCATGCGGGACTTGCTGGAGGCTAGAGCAGGCTGGCCCCTGCTTGAGCGGGTGGGGCAGAGGAAGAGGGAGCCAACCAGTTTTTTCTAAACTAAAACCTCAGCATTCAGGTTAAATTGCCGGGTTGGCACTTTGCGATAAATAAGTGGGGTTTGGGTTGCAATTTGGGCACTTGGTCTCAAAAAGGTTCGCCATCACTGATCTAGGGACCTAATTATCGGCAATATGTGGCAATATGAGGCAATAATTATCGGCAATATGAGGAGTGCAAAGTAAAAACCATATGTACACTAGATAGTATTCTATCAGCATCATCTCTATTATAAGATAGGGCTTGATGCCACTCTGCCATGATCGAGTATAAACTAAAAACCAGGGAGAGGTACAGGACAAAATATAAGCTCATAAAAAAATGAGTACCTCCCGGCAATATATCAGAGTGAAAAATATTTTTCTTAAAGTGATATGTGCACAAACGTTCAACCAAACGATTGTAATACAAAACAAGCCACATTGAAAATACACGATGTAACATATAAACCTACAAACATACAACTCAGGTTGTGAGCAGAGCTTAGACTGTGGTACTGCAGCTTGCCGCTCTCCACCACAGGGCTCCTTAGACTTCATCTGAAGCCTTTGAATCCCCCTGCTCCATTATAGTCTAGAGTGACTAGGAGTGGCCAACCTATGGTGCTCCAGATGTTCATGGACTACAATTCCCATCAGCCCCTGTGTGTGTGTGTGTGTGTGTGTGTGTGTATGTGTGTGTGTGTGTGTGTTTAGTTAGAGGCACCAAAATTTGCAGCATAGCTGCTGGTGATTCTCCTTACAAAAAACACCTCGAGCTTGATAAAGATTGGGTCCCGGGATCCAATTTGTTGGCCCCCATTGTTTTGCTCCATTGGGGGGCTAATAAAATTGGACCCCCCGACACAGTCTTTACCAGCCTGAGGGTTCTTGTGAGGAGAGTCATCAGCAATTATGCTGCAAATTTGGTTTCTCTACCATAACCCCCCCCCCTCGAGCTGTGAAAAGATTTCCCCATAGTGTATAACGGAGCTGAAATTTTTCGGTATTCATGAAAAAACCCTGGAAAAAACCCATACTTGTATGAGGATATGGCTTTTTTCAGAAATACAACTTTTTTGGGGGGGGGGGGGTCTGATATACCTGCCTCCAAAAAATAATTTTTTGTTATTGTTTGTTCACTCTTATCCTTCACTTCAATGTGAGCAATGTATCCATGTAGAACAGTGATGGCGAACCTATGGCACAGGTGCCAGAGGTGGCACTCGGAGCCTTCTCTGTGGGCACGCACACAGAGTTTGTCATGTGGGAAGCGGAAAATCACCCCCCCACACACACACACATCTAGGCTGGCCTGGGCTGCTGAGCACAACGTGCGTGCACCGCGGTAAGCAGGGAGGACTCGGCTGGTGGACCTGGTGCCTGTGCTCCGGGTGGCTGCTGCCTGAAGGGGGTGGGTGGGCGCAGAGGAGGCAGAGATGCTGGAGAGACACAGAGAGACACAGAGTGATGCGCGTGGGACTTGCTGGAGGCTAGAGCAGGCTGGCCCCTGCTCAAGCAGGTGGGGCGGAGGAAGAGGGAGCCAACCGTTTTTTTTCTAAACTAAACCTCAGCATTCAGGTTAAATTGCCAGGTTGGCACTTTGCGATAATTGAGTGGGGTTTGGGTTGCGATTTGGGCACTCGGACTCAAAAAGGTTCGCCATCACTGATGTAGAATATGCACAGGACAACTTTTGTTCCACTGAATCTGATGTAACCCGAGGCAAAGTTGCTGATGTTATCATCTGTGCCAGCTAAGTACACTTCCCAGGTTAACTGGTGGCTCAGGTGTGTAACGTTTGATGGAAGAATCTGGGGATTTTCTGGCCTCGGAGCTTCCTTGTGACCCGTTTTCTTCTTCTTCATTTGTTGTCTCCTTCTTGTCATCCCCTTTTCGGCCCACAATCTTTGCTTCCGTGTACCAGAGATGGTCGTCGACAATCAGATCGAGACGGGGCTGTTGAAGCAAGACATGAAGGATAAAGTCACCTATACGCTGCTCAGGAAGCATCGGCATCAGACCAAAAAATCCAACCTGCGCTCGCTGGCCGACATTGGAAAGACCGTCTCCAGTGCAAGTAGGATGTTTACCAACCCCGATAATGGTAATGCAGAGGCCAGTGGGCTGTGGCCTTCCTTTAGAGACCCACCGAAAAGAAACTAACCCCACCATCATCTCATGGCAATGCATCTAACCTCACAAGTAGAGTAGCAGACCATACTGACCCACGCATCAGTTATGGCTTCTGAAGGCTTCTAATTCTGCGGTCATCGCTCTAACCATATCTCCACTGGATTAACAGCGTGAAAAGATATGGACGTGTTTTGTGGTTGTCCGTCTTCTAACCGAACACATGTCTGTTAGTGGTCAACAAATAAGACTTGAGTGAAGCATATAGCATTATGCACTTAACGGGCCCTTTGAAGGGTGAGGTGACCCTTGCCGAACCGAGGAGGTGAGTGGCCCACCAAGTCTGGTCACACCAAAAAAAGGTTTTGAACATTCGACGTATCATATCAAATACTGTTGAAGGCTTTTCATGGCTGGGATCACGAGGGTATTGTGGGTTTTCCGGGTTGTATGGCTGTGTTCCCGGAGTATTTTCTCCTGACATTTCACCTGCATCTGCGTTTGGCATCTTCAGAGGATCTGATGGTCGTAAAGCAAGTGGAGTGTATATACCTGTGGAATGTCCAGAGTGGGAGAATCCACAGGTATATATACTCCACTTGCTTTACAACCATCAGATCCTCTGAAGATGCCAGCCACAGACGCAGGTGAAACGTCAGGAGAAAATTCTACTGGAACACGGCCATACAACCCGGAAAACCCACAACGCCATTTCAAGTACTGATTTAGACTTCTGCAGGGCTTTTGTTAGATCCCAGTAAATCAGTGCACTAATTGGGAAAGGACACATTAATGCTTCTAGCTCTTGAAAGGGAAGTCATGCTCCCAAACCCCAGAAATCAAATGGCTGAGCACGGGCAACCAGAGGGAATGGTAGGGGGTATGGACTTGCAAAATAGGTATAGAAGCAATGCCACAACGTCACTTCCAGCATGACCTTGGAAGTGACGTCAGTGTGTCGGCATGGTGCTGTAGGATTCAAGCAGAACTCTATGGTTTTACAGTAGAGTTTGGGTGGAATCCTAGAGCATCACACTGACACCACTTCTTTCTTTGTGCTAGGATTCACGTCTATTCCCACTCCTGAGGTTCTAGAGTGGGAGGTCTCCTGCTATAACTATAATGGGATACTTGGCTACCCTGCCATCATCTGTTTAGGGAGGAGGGAAAGCCCTGAAATCTCCTGATTTCTGAGCTTTTCTTTAGGATTTTGAATAAGTCGCAAAATGTACAGTTTTCCAGGAAAATGTACAGTAGGCCAGGAAAAAAATTCTGATTTTGTTTTAAAGTCAGAGTCTGGAGCCCAAAAAGTTTACACTAATCATCATCAACAAAGAAGCGAATATCATCCAATTGTGGCTTAACCTGTACCCTCCTTTACATGCAAATTTCATTGTTCCTATTTATTTATTTTACCGATTTTATACCCCTGCCTTTCGGCCTTCACAAGGGCCACCAGGGTAGCTAACAAATCAAGACGTTCCCGATAAAATCATGTTTAAAAACCATTAAAAACCAACCTCCAAGCTTCAATAAAACAATTAAAACCAGAGTTAAAACATGTACAAAACAAAAAGAGGCATTAAAAATATTGGTCAGGAAGGGGGGATGACTGAGGGAATACCTAAGGAAACAGAAAAGTGCTCAGCTGCTGGACGAAGATGGCAAGAGAAGAGGGAAGACAAATCTTCCAGTGTTATTCTCAACCCTTTCCCCAGATGGTAAGGAGCAAAAACTACCAGGCCACAGCCTGGAAAACCTACAACATCCAGTTAAAAATGGTTTCCCCAGTAATCAGATATACCTTTTCTCGACAGAGTGAAATGAATTTTCATTGGATAATCTATAACCTTTGAAATTCATTGAGGGGAAGTAACTTCCTGTGTTCAAAGGCACAGAAAACAGAGATTGGGACTTGCTGCCATGCTCTTAGCCGATGCTGGGAAGGGCAGACTACACCTGTGAAATTCAAGGCTGACTTTCTGTTCTTTGGACATACAGTGCCTCTGAAACATTGGTACTTCGGAGAGAGGCTTTCTGCGTTGGTTTGTAGGAATCCCTTCCGAGGGGCCGCCTCTCTATTGCTGCCTTTTCTGGACCCTGCCTCTCATTCAAGGCTGCTTCACGTTTTTTATATCTATGCATGCCCAATTTTTCTTGCCAATCTTCTCTCGTTGCTATTTTGCACAGCCTCAGCACCTTGACATGTCATAGGGTTTGTGCAAGGGAACATCTTGTGCACTAACCTAATTCACTTCATTCAAGTTTGGAGTTATGCTGCAATTCAGTGAGCAGGTTGTATGTAAGGGAGGATTTGTGAGATCAGCTGACATTACCAGATGATTACCTGGTAATCGGAACCTTACATAGTTCTGCTGGCTATCCCCAAAGTCACCTTCTTCAGTATGTAAGAAATATTGCATGTGCTGAACCTAACGACACATGAGAAGGGTATCAGTTGGCTCAGGCTTAACTTCACGCTGGTATTATATTTGCGATGTCATGGTGCCACAGTACTCCAGAAAATTAGATGCCCCATCAGACAGATAATTATTTGGGTTATGTTGGACCAAGAATCAAATTTCCCAATACAATTATGTGACGTTTCGAACCTTGGCTCCGCGAGAGAATATAATATCCGAAGGCCGAAATCTTCGGCTCAAAGCTAAAATGAGGAAACTCGGTGATTTCGGCTATAAATTTCTCAGCTTTGACCCCTTGATGTGAAACAATAGTTTGGGGAGAAGAAAAGCTATCATTTATTTATCACAATTATTTATTTAAAGTTGAAGTTGTTAAAAAATGCATCAGGAAAGGCAATGGTAGACAATTAGGCACATTGTGGGACCGAACAATGGAACTGAATTCTTTTAAGTGTCATTCACATTCTTCTAAGGGACTGAATAATGCATTAATGGAGTTTCAAAATAATGAGAAAAGGAGACACAGAAATGGTAGTGGTAGAAGTGGAGGTTATTCTCTGGGTGGTATTTAGAACGAGCAAGCAAAAGGAGTCATTATCGTGGTATTTTGAAGTGTCACAAAATGAAGTATGTTTCATTCACTGATGCGTTTGTCGGTTGTGAATAATTGCTGAAACAGAGGCCATCTTTCAGAAGAGCAGACTATCAGTTGATTTGCTAATAAACTTATCTGGATGAGGCTATTGTTCAACAAACTGCTAATCCAGTCACTGTTTGACAAGTTTATGGGCCCTCCTAGATGTCTTTTGTAGTACAATCACCAATAGATATTTATGAACTCTTTAATATGAAAGCTTTAAAGACTTTTTCTTCTCTTCTTTGGGTGTGACTGTCCAAGGGGAAATAAAATAAAAGTCATCCCAGTAACACATCATAATATTATTTATTTATTTATTTATCTGGGAACTTATTTCTCCATCACTGAAGTCCTGGGGCAGAGTACAATCACGATAAAATAAAATAAAACCATCCTAACTACTTTAAAAACCGTCCCCATCCTCCACCATAACCCTCCTAAAATACATAATTGACCATTCCTCATAATGCCCCCTCCCCAAACATTTCAAAAATTGGGCTGGGGCTGAACCCATCGAGCGTCAGTATAGGGATAACCGGTACCAACTAAAAGAGAGTATGGAGGGGAAGGAGAGGGTGAGGCACCACCGAGGAGGGGTTACCCATATACTGGGGTAAAAGGGTGGTCTTGGCCAGGTGCCTAAACTCTTGCAGAGTTGATGCTTGCTGGACCTCTGGGGGGAGAGTGTTCCATAGCACTGGGGCTACCACAGAGAAAGCACTCTCGGCGGCCCACATCCTCCAAATCTCAGAAGCCAGTGTTCTTCCTTGGTTACTGCGAGTCCAGCAGCGCCTTAGAGACTGACAAGAATTTTGAGCTATGAGCTTTTAAGAGTAAAAGTTCCCTTCATCAGATGCCTGTGGAACACAGGGTGTTGTATCCTTCACGTAAGTCAAGGATTGTCAGACTGTGTTCTAGGTCTCAGATACGTTTTGTGGTCTCTAATTGCCTTTCCAAATTCTGATCAGAATGTGGCAAGTTTTTTTTTGCTATGTAATGCCCATGGTCAATAAAAACCAATGATGAAAAGAAATCAGTTTTTATAAACCGAATTATGATGCTTTTTAATGTAGTAACGTTAATTGCAGCTTCACTTTGCTGACGGAAGGGGGGGACAATTTAATTAATCCCTCCCCTATTGTAGGCTGTTGGGCTCCTGAATTGCCATTCTTAGGAGATAGGTGTCAGTTCTCCTGATCAGGCAATAAATCACTTGCTGGTTTCAAGGGCCATTTCTGCACAGGCCAAATACAGCGCCCTGGGGATGGCAAAAACGCCGTCCCCAGGGAGCTGTTCTAGATAGCGATAGCTGCTTTCAGGCAGCCGCTGCTGCTGCAGTCGCGTGTCTGCCTTCTTCTTTCAGCGAAAGGAAGCCGCCATTTTCCCACCTCACTCCCCGAGCGAGGTTGTTGGAAAACAGCGGCTTCCAGCTGAAAGGCGCCATCCCTTCCCCCTGTGCCCGATCGACCTACCTTCTCTGCAACCGTCCTGCGCGTCACCGAGGCCTAGGGACATGCCCCCCTGCCCTGCGACTCTGGAGCGATCGCGCAGGGTGGGGGGCGTGTCCCCTAGCCTCGGCGACACGCCAGATGGTCGCAGAGAAGGTAGGTCGATTGATCATTCGACGGCGCCCATGCCGCACCATCTTCTCCTTTCTGTTCAAGTTACTGGGACCGCTCAAGCTCCCAACAACCCAGCAGGTCATCAAAATGAAATGGCCAAGGATTTTATTGAAGACATGAAAGGAACATAGGAAGACAGTTCTGCAAAAAAGGTGCCAGGCAGTTGATAATATGATGCAGCAGATCCCCACCCCCGGTGTAAAATAAGACAGTCAGAAGAGTCCAGCCTGGAGGCCCATCCCAACCGCAGACCTTCAAGGCCAGAACAAGTAGATAAATCTGCACCTGCAAAAAGCGAAAGCAATCCCCTGTAATTCCCCCCTCCCAACAATGGCATCCTGAAAATAGGGAACCTCGAGAAACAGCAGCAGGGAAATTTAGTATGTTTTTATGTCGGAGTTTTATGGGCTGTTGTTGTTTTATTTGTATGGTTGCCCTAATTTATCTGTATTAATTGTTGTACACCGCCCGGAGCCCCTCGGGGACGGGGCGGTATAAAAATCGAAATAATAAATAAACAAACAAACAAACAAACAAACAAACAAACAAACAAACTTGGGGTTTGCAGTGGGAGCGGGGAATTGACAAAACGTTGCCCCCACCCCACCTTCTGTGGGCAGAAGTTTCTTATTCTAGTCGAAATTTACCTCTGTATTAATTATTGTTCTTGCTTTGCGTTAATTAAAACAGATAAGGCTGTCATTGTTACAGCATTAGATTAACGGACATGGTAGTGTGCTAAATACATGGATTAGAAAGCTGGGAATAATGATTTGAACTGGCCCTTTGGCATGGTCATTGAAACCATGGTTTATTGGTATTGCTTTAAATCGATCCACCCCCCAGCAGTGTCTTGGTTGCGGGTGAGCTTACAGCCTTCTTAATGGGGATGCTCTTACTGCTAAGTAGCACCAACTTTATTTATTTATTTATTTATTGGTTAAACTTATATACTGCCCTCCCCCGAAGGGCTCAGGGCGGTGAACAACAAAACAGAAATAGAGCACATAAACCAAAGACTAAAATCCATTAAATATTAATTAAATTGGCTCTATATAAAATAAAATAGCCCCACCCCATTAAAACGCAGCATACTAAAATCAACATAATAGATGGCACCTACTATCAAAACCCCTAAAAACCAGAAGGGGGGGCGACGGCAGGATCCACTGATGTTATAGGGGGCTTATTGTAGAGCTTGATCATCTAAGACATCAGCTTTTGTAGGAATGCACACTTGTGGCCATCTGGGCTACTGCCTGGAGAATTTCAGATGATTAGCTGCCTTGGGCCCTTTCTGCACAGCAAATTAAGACTGGGTTGCTCCCGAGATAAATGAACCCTGGGCCATCACAGAATTTTTGTCATTCGGAAGACTGAAATATTTTATGGCCCTGGGCTTGGTCCCACAGCTCAGTTCTAATATCAGCACAGGCAAGAAAAAATAGTTTTTTTAATGTTTATTTTATTTTCATTTCAACTCCCAAACAGAAATAAATAAAATATAACAACAGTGGGCATAAGTACATTTATATGAGTGGGCTGCTAAGCGAAAACTTTGTTGACAAAGTCGTACAAACTTTGGCTGAATTTTAGCTGGTTTTACTGGACTGCCCAGAATCAAGTGGCAGGACCCTCTGTTCGCTCAGGGCTGTTTTCCTTGCATGCACTGCCGTCAGAAGTTGGCGAAAGCACATGGCCCGAATTTTCGTTCACTGACTTTTCGTTCTATGTTGAATTAACCTGTGCATCTGAATGCTTCTCTGTCTTGCTTTTGCAATTGCTTTGGGCTTTTCTCATTTCTCTTTCTTAATTCTTCCTTCCTCCTCCTCCTTCTTGCTGCTGCTTCTGACTTCTGCTTCTGCCTTCTGCTTGCAACACTAAAGCCCGCAACCCGCTAGAGAGTTCAGTGCCCTGCCTAGCAACCCGCACACTGGACGATGAAATTCGGGTGCAGCGCAGCCCCAGCGTGGGATGGCTAAGTAAGTGGGCGCTTGGCCGGGTTCCTTTTCTGTGGGGACGTGGTGCGTAAAGGTGGATGTGCACTGGGGGAAAGAGGAAGAACCAAAACGTTATTCTGCTGATAATAGGCCAAAATGTGGACCCCTCTCTGAACACAAATGCCGTGTAATGCTTTATATTGGGATGAAACCAAACAACACATGTCTTACCCTGAATATCTCTGATACCTTTGGACCATTGAGGTCAATATTGTCTACTCAGGCTGGCAGTGGTCCTCCTGAGGTGTTTCTAGGTTGAACTGCCCATCTTTCTCACTCATTCTCTCCTACCTGGTCCTTTTAGCACAACTGCGGAGATAGTGCGCAGGGATCAGTAACCTGGGGGCCTTTCTGCAGATCAAACGACAAAGAACTCTTTTCTGTGCGTAGCCACCTGGCCTCCTCCCTACACAAATAGTTGGTTTGGGGTATTTCTTTAAGGACAGTCACTCTCTCTCCTCCAGGGAAAGAGAATTATGGTTTGGAGTTCGAATTGAGCCTGGTGGGCGGTATTGTGCTTCCGTCATTATGCAAGCTCATCCTAGACACTAGCCTTTAGAAGTTGAGCTTTGACATCAGTCCTTGTAGTTGGCAAGCAAGACCGGATTCCCGTGTGGATTCTGGCCACAAGCCAAAATGTGTAAACATGGGGCAAAGTTGTTGCCGCCCTCTGCCTCTATCTGGTGCTAAATCCAATCCAATGCTCTTCCTAGCTGAATAGATCTGCATCAGGCTACCAGCTCTTCTGCTTTCAGCCACTTGACCTGAAATGCTCATAACTGAAGTTGATCCATGTCTAGATTCAGGTCCTGGTCTGGGCCATTTGGTGCTGTATCTGAACCAGTTCAGTGCAGCTCCATAGCAAAAAACTGGGATGCAGGAATCCCTTTCCTTTACATACAGGAGCGGAATGGGATATGCTTGGTTTTCATGATCCTCTTGTGGTGAGGATGAATGACCATGAGTGAAATATTACACCGTTCCTTAATTATCATTATCACAAAGACTTTGCACCATGAGTTTGGCTGGGACATATAATCTTATTCCGTAACAGCGGAGCGGAGATTTAGACTAGGATATTTCATGTCTCACGGTAGCATCTTCCTACATGCTCTGCCATTACTTCCTTCTTATTTTGGTTACACATTCCTTGCCTGAAGTTAGCTCAAAATGAAGAAAAACAAGATTATTATGGCTCCTTGAATAGCCAAATTAGGAAGATTTTATCCTCCGCATGTTCATCCCAACTCTGAATCTTTTCTGTAGTTTAATCAGCATAGTATCTTTTTTTTTCGGGTCTCTGGCAGGTTGAAATTCCAAATTTCTTCTTCCTCCTCTTCTCTGCTTTCCCTCAACTTCCTAGAACCCTTGGTGTTGGCCCGAACCTTTGGCACTAGGATTCTAGAGGCTGATCTACGATGGCTCCCATCAGTCTTTTGCATGGCCAATTGGCCATGCTAAGTAGGAACATGGGAATTGTGGTCCATATAATATCTGGAGCCCAATTGTTGCCCCAGCGTCGACTGATCTAAGGTCAATGCAATTTTATTGACATCTATCCTCACTTTCTGTAGCCTTAAGCGTTGGGCAGATTGCCTTTTAAAAGACAGTTGCTCTCAGCCACACACACACCCCCAAGAAAGGAAGCTGCATACAAAACATGAAGGGATCTTAGAGTGAAATCTAATTTCTTTTCCCACTGTGTCATCTGTTATTCCCTTTCTATTCCTATATTCTGCAATGGTGTAATACTCTTTTCTGCATTCCTCACTAAAGTTGGCTAACTGTATGAAAGCAGTAATTAAACTGGTATAGAAGAAGAGAGGAGTTTGGATTTGCTTCTACCTCTTTAATCTTCTCTCCTGTGGGCGTTATATCTCAAGGTGGCTTCACAAGCTCCTTTCCTTCCTCTCCCCTGGCTCTGACATCTTGTGAGGTGGGTGGGCTGAGGAGGATTTTAGAGGGGAATCTTTGATTGGCTCAAAGTCACCCAGCAGGAATGTAGGAATACAGAAACACATCTGGTTCACCAGATAAGCCTCAGCCACTCAGGTTAAGTCAGGCGTGGGGAATCAAGCCCAGTTCTCCAGATTAGAATCCACCTGCTCTTAACCACTACACCACGCTGGCTAGGTCAGGCTGTTCCCTTAAAAATCTGTTGCTCTTGGATATGTTGGTGGGACCAACCATTCCAATTCTGAAATCGGATGCAGATCCCTTGGACTCCAAATCAAGTACTTTTCTTAGATCCATTTTTTCCTAACAGGAGGGTGGGTTAAATGTTCTGCCTTAGAAGTCTAGTTACGCAACTCAAGGAGACTAATTTTAGAATGCATTTGATAAATATGGAAATTCATCTTTCCAGACAGCTCAATTACAGGTCAAGCCAATGCTGTTTTGACCTCCTGGATTACAATGTGATGGGTGAGACCCCTTCCTCTCAATACAGGGCAGCCACGTTTGTGGCAAACCACCTCAAATGTCTCCTGTTTGAAAACCCTGTGGTCCACCAAAGTCCAAGTCTGTTCGCCACTTCACACTGTGAAGTCACACTTGACTTATGGTGACCCCATAGGTTTTCAAAACAGGAGACATTTGGAGGTGGTTTGCCTCCCCATGGCTGAGAGGAAGGGGTTCGCAGAGAGAACTATAACTGGCCCAGGGCCCCCCTACAGGCTTCATGTGGAGGAGTGACTAATTGG
The DNA here is from genome assembly GCF_021028975.2 of Sphaerodactylus townsendi. Lineage (NCBI taxonomy): Eukaryota > Metazoa > Chordata > Lepidosauria > Squamata > Sphaerodactylidae > Sphaerodactylus > Sphaerodactylus townsendi. The sequence goes on from NW_025950363.1 coordinate 839,777, forward strand.
ACCCGGATCTCCAGATTAGTATCCACTGTGCTGAACCACTGTACCATACTGAATCTTCTAGTTCCAGTGCCTGCCATCTAATGGAAGAGTAGATACATTATATTGTTTTAATATATGAATGTTATTGTTTTAATGTTGTGAGTTGTTAGCCACCCGATGCTGGCTTCAGTCAGGAAAGGGCGGGATAAAAGTCTAATCACTAAAATAAGCCATAAATAATAGAAGAAGAAGAAGAAGAAGAGTTTTGGATTTATATCCCCCCTTTCTCTCCTGCAGGAGACTCAAAGGGGCTTACAATCTCCTTTCCCTTCCCCCTCACAGCAAACACCTAATGTGAGAAGGTGGGCTGAGAGAGCTCGAGAAGCTGTGACTAGCCCAAGGTCAACACCCAGCTGAGCATGCAGTGTGGGAGTGCACAGGCTAATCTTGAATTCCCCCAGATAAGCCTCCACAGCAGCTCAGGCTGACGTAGAGCGGAGGAATCAAACCGGTTCCTCCAGATTAGATATTACGAGCTCTTAACCTCCCTATGCCACTCGCTGCTCTAATAAAACTGAAAATAATGAACCACATCCTTGCGTGAGACCTCCATTAGGCCTCGCAGGAACTTCTTAAGGTAGGCTATTCTATATGGCTGTGCATCCCAAAGTGTTATGTTTGTATTAGCTTGGCGTGTGGCTCATCTGGTCAACAGAAACTTGTGTGTGAAGGACTTGGAAAGAGCAACACAGGAAGGGCAAGATCAGTATGGTTCACTAGTCAAATGGTCTTCTGGCCATCATGAAGCCAGCTGCGTCGTGGTGCATTTCCACGTCGCCGAAATTTTATACCGCTTGGCTCCAGTGTAATTTCCACCCAAGACATCTTGTTATGCTGGCCCTCATTGGCGTCAAAGGAAGCCATTCTTGATCCTATGTGTCGAAAGATGGATTGAAATGTCAAATCTCACTTCGAATAAGCTCTGCTGTTGACAAGTTGGATGATGGTCCTCAGGATAGAGTGGAAGAATCCATTAAAAAAGACAACAGAGTGGTTTCTTCCCAACCTCTGACTGTCTGCAATCTGTGGTGTTAAGTGGGACTGTTCTTGATTTGGCTTGTTTTGAAAGAAGAATTATCTAGACATCTAATACCACATTTCCAGGAGCAGGAAGTTAAGCTAGCTGTGAGCCTCAGACACTTACCGAACGTCACTTTTAGCAAACAGTTCTTTGTATGTGTAGAGCTAAAATCTTATTTTTTAAAGGGATACAAGTAGCAACTTCCTTCTGAGTAGTAGCTTCTCAGAAGGCATATGAACTTTAGGAGAACAACCTAGGACTGTTTTTGCAGATTTTGGATTGCAGTCTGTGGCTTGGGTCCTGCTGATGATTTCTACTGAATTAGGATTTCATCAGGCACAACTGTACAGCTACTACTACGGTGACCTCTAGCGTGCTGCCCTGGGGGGAATCGAGGACTGGGGGAAGTGGGAAGTTTGTAATGAGAGGGTAGAATCAACGAAAATCCCCTCCTTCCTGCAATTGGGATCAACTTAGATCTTTAAAGTGGAACTCAGGCTGTGATCTTAGAAGCAAATGGAAGCTGGCGACTCAAATACTAACGAATTGCAGCACCATTGCTAACTCCTTAAACCTTTTTAGATTAATCCCATTCTTGCTGCTCTCCTGCTTTAATCATTATCTGGGAGGCAGTCATGGAGAGCCTATAATTTCCACCCATTGCTGCTGCCATCTTACAGGTAGCTTTTTATTTTTTATTTTATTTTATTATATTTATGCCCCGCCAGTTCCTGGACCAAACCGGGCTCGGTGCTGCTTACATACAAAAATTTAATCTTCAAATACAATTCTGTTCCCTGAATTTAAACCTTAACCATTCGCCTAATAGAAACAACAACATCTGATTGATCCCTCCAGGTATCGGAGTCCTCTGAAACCCACACAATCTATTTCACCCCCATCCTGTCAAATGTGTCCCTTTTAAAATTGATTAGGTTGCGGAGAATGCGGAGATCTTTAGCGTGGTTTGACACATAGCTGTACAAACTCATGTGTCTGATATAGTAGTCTCTTTTGTTCTGTAACTCTGGAGATAGGGAACAGTTTAAACAGTGTCCCTTGGGGCAGCCTTCACTTGCCTTCACTTGCCATCACTTGCTGCACATTAGCTATCGCTGATACAGGCTGTTTCTTGTGGCAGCCAATGCCTACTGCGTGGTGGCGAAGACCTTGCAGCACTCCAGATGTTATGGTCCTGGACTATCATTGCGGCCCATGCTGGCAGGGGCTGATAAATTAATAACATCTAGATATGGAACTATACATCACTAACCTACTAATGATACCATTTAGCCGCTCAAAGAGAATTATGGCTGACCACAGCCTGTAGCCAGCAGGCGAGGAGAACTACTGCGGGGATGTCCTCTAAATGTATTCTGCAGAGTCAGCCGATTGTTGGCATTTTGTTTGCAACTAGGGGCATTTGATACCTGGGTCTGTGTTTTCCAAGCCCCTCCAGGTGTAATCCCAAATTGGTCCAGTAGCTTCACTTGAGCTGGAGCCTCCCTCCGTTCTACTCTACTCACCCAGATGTGTTTTAACTGGCCTCGATCTGGGTCGCGGGCAGCCCGGTATGGCCTTAGAGAGCCTGACTGCTTCCAGCGGGCGACGTCTCCTGACCAAGAGCCTGACGAAGACGGGTGGGCATTCGTCTGGGTGATAAGCTGGCAGGTGTAGGCAACCGGTTCTTTTTTTTCGAGCAGGTGAAGTTTGAGAGCGGAGATAGATGAGGCAACGATGGATTATGGGCGTTTCTGAAACTGTTGTGTGCCTTGTAGCAGGACAACGGATTTCTGGCTTGCTAACCTTTTGTCTAAGAAGATCTGGCTCAGCTGCTGATTTATAACGTACCACAGTCCTGTTTTGACAACTTCCTGCTAGGTCCAGCTAGTTGCTGGAGTTCACGCCAAAGGTGAAATGTAACATCCACAGGACTGGTGGGTTTCAAGACAGGATGTAGGCAGAAGTGGTTTTGCCATTGCTGTACTGTGCTCCGTAGCGGTGGTGGTCTCCCATCCAGAGGTACAGACCCTAAGAACACTAAGAACATAGAACAAACCAGCTGGATCAGATAGGATCCATCTAGTCCAGCTCTCTGCTACTGCAGCCCTGGGTGGGACTCTCCTGCAGGATGTGGCAATGGCCTTCTGCGGCTATTTGCTCGAGCACCTGGACTGTTAAAACATTGCAATCTCGTCAAAGAGGATCAAGATTGGTATGCAATGAGCTTCTCCTCCATAAATCTGTCGAAGCCCTATTAAAGCTATCCATGTTAGTGGCCATCACCACCTCGTGTGGCAGCATCTTCAAACACCAATCCTGCGTTATTGTGAAGGGTGTTTCCTTTTATTAGTCTTAATTCTTCCCCAGCATTTTTCAATGAATGCCCCTGGTTCTAATTATTGTGAGAAGAGAAAAAATTCTCTCTGTCAACATTTTCTACCCCATGCATCATTTTATAGACTTCAATCAGATCCCTGCTTGGTTTCTGAGCTCTGACGAGATCAGATTAGTTAAGGCTTTTAGGATGCTGCATCAAAGGTCTGGAATCCATGCCCTATGAGACTTAGGGAGCTGGGGGTGTTTAGAAGGTTAACAGGTGACATGGTAGCCATGTTTGGATATTTGAAGGGATGTCATGTCGGTGAGGGAGCAAGCTTGTTTTCTGCTGCCTCAGAGACTGCCTTTAGGATAGATAGGACACAGAGTATAGAGATTCCCACCCCACAAACATCGGAAACCTGACAGTAAGGGCTGTTTGACCGTGGAATGTACTACCTTGGAGTGTGGTGGAGTCTCCTTCTTTGGAGGTTTTTCAAGAGAGGCTGGGTGGCCATCTGTCAGGAGTGCTTTGATTGTGTGTTCCTCCATTTCCGGGGGTTGGACTTGAAGGCCCTTGAGGTCTCGTCCAACTCCGATTCCATGATTCTCTAATCTTTCACATAAGGGAACAGAATCCATGTTGAGCTGCAAGTCTGAGTTCTCCACATATACCCTTTTATGGAGTGCAAAGGTATTGTCAAGTTGCTAACTGGCTGATCCCCATCAAGAGGCTTTCATGTGGCGGGAGAGCAGAGGTGGACACAGACCCTTAACAGAATTAACATGGAGGTCTCCTTTACAAGTAATGACCCTGTTTTGGGCCACAGTGAGGTCGGGCTGCTACTTTTGCACCTTGTACTCAGCTCTCTTAAGCCAGCTGCTACATCCTTCCCTGTTTGCGGCAAAGGCAGAAACAACCTCTAACCTGAATGCGAATGGGACTGGTCAGTGACAGGATTTGGAAGTTACTCTTTGACTTTCAGATGTTTTGTTTGTCCACCAATTGTCAGGCAAGGAGGAGGTTCCTGCTTAATGTTATATATACTTTCCTGGTGGGGTGGGGCGAGGTCCCTTTGGAGCCATCAGCGCGACTTATTTGATTGAACCATTGCAGTATTCGTGCCGTCTACGCCTTCGTTACTATAAGTTTTAATTGGAAGGACAATTCCAGATCTAAACAGAAGTCAATATGCGTGAGGAGCATAACCTCTGTCCAATGGCTGTGCCACTAGATGGGATGGGTTTCTTTATGCAAGAGATCAAGGGTACTTGCTGGAAATGACTGACTCCTGCAAAGCAGACAGGAAGCGGAGGGATTTCACTTCCTGCCTCCCTGTTCCAAGAGGTGAGAATAACCCAGACAAGAGGTCCTCCTGTCCCCAGTGGAGAAAAACCTGTCACAGTGAATATCAATAGCAGAGGGTGGGATCAGCAGGTTCTCACAGGTTCCAGTAGGTTACTAATGATTTGTTTGTGCCGAGGGGTTACTAATTGGTGATTTTGCCGTGATTTTTGCCTTAGTTCGCCCCTCCTCTCAGCAGTAAGCGCCAGAACTTGAAGCAGTCTAGCGGGAGGTGCGCAGTGCGTGGCAGCCTGCGCTTCTGCGTGCGTTTCCAGCCAAGGACCCGGCGCAGCGATCTGCCACAGCCGCCCCGGAATGCCGGCCCGCCCCATCCAGCGCCCAGCTGAGCCTGTGGCGCTTCGCCCTGGTTGAATCCACCACCATGGGAACCTGTTACTAAAATTTTGGGTCTGCCACTGTCCAATGGTCTGTTTTGTTTGGGTGAGCAAGGTGGCAAACTTCAGGGTCAAGGAGGGAAGAAAATCAGTTGCATTTTCAGTGGGTCACATGACCTTTGTTCGTCAAGGTCAGTATTATCTTCTCTGATTGGCTGCAGCTCTAGGATCTTAGCAAAAGGTCTTTCACATCACCTGTACTCTAATGCTTTGAACTGGATTGCTGGCGTTTGGACTTGAGACCTTCTAATTCCAAAGCAGATACTGTTCTATTGAGCAACCATTCTTTGTGCTATTGGTGTATCCATAAGATAGCAATTCATGTAGGCAACTTTCTCTGTTCCTTGAATACCCAAAGTACATCTGTCTATCATATTTTTCTGCATCTTTCCTTCCAGATACTCACATGCCTCTCCTGCCATCATTTCATTCACACAACAACCTTGTGAAGTAGGTTAGGTTGAGAGTGACTAGCCAAAGGTCATCCAGCAGACTTTGAGCCAGAGGGGGAATTTGAACCCAGATGTCCCGGATCTTAGTCCGGTACTTTAGGTGCTATACTACAATAATGCTCTCCCTTAAGCTTCATTGTTTACAACAACAATTGCCGAGGGTTTATCTGGCATGTTACGTGGTTTTCTGGAGCTGTATTATTGGCTGTGGTCTGAGTGTCGTTCTATGCAGTAAGTCTAGGTTGTGTTCCTGGGGAGGCAACCAGCGTGGGTGTAGTGGTTAGGAGTGGTGGACTCCCTAATCTGGAAAACCCGGCTTTGGCAAATTCCTTTTATGCAGGGAATAATGCACTTTCAAACTGCTTTCAAGTGCTCTTTTGAAGCTGTCTTGAATAGCAAAATCCAACTTGCAAACAATAGTTGTCAAAGTGGTTTGAAAACACATTATTTTGCGTGTGCAGAAGGGGCCTTTGATTCCCCACTCCTCCACATGAGTGGTGGACTCGTACCCGGTGAACTGGATTTGTTTCTCCACTTCTCCACATGAAGCCCTGCTGGGTGACCTTGGGCCACTCACAGTTCTCTCAGAACTCTCTCAGCCCCACCAACTGACAAGGTTTCTGTTGTGGGGAGAGGAAAGGGAAGGAGTTTGTAAGCCCGGACTCTGACTCCACAATTGAATTGGGAAATTGTATATAGATCCAGACGTCTTTCTATTCCAGTGCTGGAACAACATTTTCTAGTAACCCATTATTTTATCTTTACTCAGAAAATGGGGGATAAAGTATTGATATCAGTTGTTTAAAGATGTCCTTTCTTTTGCCTGGTTGATCTTAAATTCCTTGTATATATGGACGATGGCTCTCATTCCTTTTGTGAATAATGCATAAAGCTGTTCTTCAATGCCGGAATGCTTCAAATCCACTTACTGAAGCAAGTTGTGAGAATGGTTTGAAAGCGCTTTATTATTTTTGCATTGATAGCGGAGGGGCCCCAGATGTTTCTAGTAGTTCGGTCCTTCCTATCCAGGTCATGCTGTTGGCTTACCCAGGTAATACTATGAAAAATTTAGAAGGCCAATAAGAGAAGCCCTAGACTGTATACCCTGTTTCCCTGAATAAGACATCCCCAAAAAAAAAATAAGATTGCCAGAGTGGTTTGCTGAAGTCACGAAATATAAGGCATCCTAGAGAAGTAAAAGGCGTAGCAAAGTTTGACTTTTTGTTTTTTGGAAGCATGCCTAGATTCAAACCAGAACTGAAAAATAAAGACTGTCCCTGAAAATAAGCTACATTTTAGCACAGACCAAAATTAATGTAAGACACTGTCTTATATATTAGGAAACTAATATATAGGGATACAAGGCCGTAAATGATAAACCCATGGTTAGTTTGAATTATAATTTCAATAGATACTTCATAAACCGTTCATAACAATTATTCATAAAGAGATATTGTGATTATTTAACTGGATATAAAGGTAATAAACAAACATATAACGAGAGCACGTCATGAACATTGTCCACGAGGCACGAAACCTGCAATAGTCATATTGCGTTCCAGTCAGTTAGCGAAGAGTCCAGTATCACCAATATTCAGTGAATAAAAAAAAAAAAATATTAAAGCCAGATTGTGGTAGTAGACCTTGCTTAGCTCAACCAAGTGATGATGAAGGAAACTTCACAGCGACCATTCATAAGAGCTAGCGTTCTTGCGCACTAGTCCCCGTTTTCAGCAGAAATTTCTTCAGTGCGTTCAGGTAAATCTATTAGAAATAGAGATTGAATTCTCTAATTGTGTGTTTAGCTAAGTAAAGCAGCATACAGCTTCTACATTCAGTGAATCAGCTAGTTGCAGGCCAAGCCAGGTGTGTTTCTTTGCAATAAATACGCTGTGTTTCTCCTCTTTGCGGCGGCCTTGCACTTGGGCTGGGACAGACTGCAGAAACGTGGCTTCAAAACAGAGCCGAGGCAACCTGCAATTTAATAGAAATGCAGAACACTTCGCAGTCCGCTTTACTGGCCGTAGATTTGATTTAATCTGTATTCTAATAGGGGGGGTTTTAAACTGCGAAGATTATTGAATTATATGCTGAAGTCTGGTCACCACCAGCATCCTCCTTCCCCTTTCTTTCTTTCTTTCTTTCTTTCTTTCTTTCTTTCTTTCTTTCTTTCTTTCTTTCTTTCTTTCTTTCTTTCTTTCTTTCTTTCTTTCTTTCTTTCTTTCTTTCTTTCTTTCTTTCTTTCTTTTTTTCTTTCTTTCTTTTTTTTCTTTATTTATTGACTTATTTATTTTATTTATTTATTTGCCTGTTCCTGCATTTACATCCTCTAGCTTCCTTATGCATCCCCGGATCTTCCATTCCTAAGCTGTTTTTATCTAAACTTGGGGTCCTCCCAATATGACTGGAGCGATAACCAGCATCACATATCGGCTCAATGGGTTATCTTTTATTATATATTTGTGGTGTGAATGGAATGAATGTTGGGCTTAGGGAACCTTCTTCTAATATGTAGCTGCAACTGAAGGTTTATTTGTTTAGGAAGCCCTTGACGCCAGTCAATTGCGCAATCCGAACTGCAACTCTGAACCATTAAACAAATTGGGTTGTTTTGCCATAGCCTTAAGCCGGGCTTCCCATACACCATTGTGGCAAATTCTAGGATGAATTTGGTGATTTTATAGAACCTTAAGAACAAAATAGGTGGATCAGATTGGAGGCCTTCAAATTCTGGCCTCTGCTGCCTGCTGTGGTGGCCCTGGAGTGCAACTGGGAGCTGGGATGAAGCAGTGGCCTCTGGGCTGTTGCTCCTGACACCCTGGACTGTTAAGGCATTTTGCAATCTCAAATCAAAGAAGGGATCAAGATTTGTGTAGTGGGACCTCCTCCATAAATCTGTCCAAGCCCCTTTTAAAGCTATCCAGGTTAGTGGCCATCACCACCTCCTGTGGCAGCATATTCCAAACACCAATCCCACGTTGCGTGAAGAAGTGTTTCCTTTTATTAGTCCTAATTCTTCCCCCCAAATGTAGCAGGTTCACAGCACAATCAAGATTTGAGTCCAGTAGCAGCTTTGTTGGATACTTTGTCAGAAGGAGCTTTGACTCTCAAAAAAGCTTATTTTGTTTATTTTTTATTTATTTATTCACTTTCTATACCGCCCGATCCTCAAAGGGCTCTCAAAAAGCTCATTTTATTTATTTTTTATTTATTTATTCAATTTCTATACCGCCCGATCCTTATAGCCTATGAAACTTGGGCACAGTAACATTTTAATCTTGTTTGCCAACCTATAGCATTCAGAGCAACTCTGGAGATAAAATAAACCCTTTTATTTTAAAATTACAGCGTGATTAGCTCGGGATGCGTAGGCTCCATGATTCCAGCCCCAATTAGGGGTGGCAGGATCTCCATGATGCCGTGTGGAAAGGAGAGGAGGAAGAAGGAGGAAGGGGGCCCTATCAGCAGCTGGTCTCCCCAAAGGCCCGGTGGAACAGCTCCATTACAGACCCAGCCCCTCTTGGCAGACTCGGCAAGATCCCATAGAACGGACCAATGATGGAAGAAGCGTTCCACAGGCAGGAGACCCAGAGCTGTAAAGAGCTCTAGCCAGGTGGAGTGACACATTATCGAGGCTCAGGAATCACCAGTAAAGTTGGCCTCACGACACTTAGAGTTCATTAGGATATGGTGCAGGCGTTGCAGGTGGGAGGTCCCAGACTGTGGTGTAGGTTAACACCAGCACCTTAGAAATGATTGAATTCAATTGAAGTAGCAATTACAGCCGGAGCTAGAGGGTAATATATTCTCCCCTGGCACCCCCCTGCGGCGTAAAACATTCTGGTGTTTTAGGATGAGAATATGAGGAAGACCAGCGTCTGAAGCGGGGTTGCAATAGTCTAGCCCTGGAGGTGACCCGTTTGCATGGACCACAGTGTAGATTAACAGGAAGAGGCAGCCGTGGGCTGGCTGGTAGATGGTAGAGGCAGGCCGGGTTATATAGTACAGTTACTCCATAGAAGAACAAATCCAGGTGGACCCCAGATGGACAGAGGGCTGGGTGCCTTGTACTAGCCCCCTCCCACACCCGTAGAAATCCCAACCTCCCCGTCCCAGCCAGAGGGATCTCAGTGGCAGTTTAGGGACTCAGCCCTGCTCTGTGGCTTCCATGGCTGCGAGAAGGCCTGCCAAACAATGCTAGGAGGCAGCAGGGGCAGCGGCCGCTCCCCTCCATCGACAGAATGAGCTGAGTGTCATCAATTTTGAAGTAGGTCAAGCCAAAACTCCCTTAACTGAGCAGGGGTGCAGCATATAGATGTTAAATATGGCGGGGACAGCAACCACAGAGGGCACCCCACAATGAAGTGAGGCACCTCCGGGGCTGGCAGTCCCCTTTCCACACTATGTCCGTTCCCCAGGAGAAATGTAGGCAATCCATTTAAGGACGGTGCCACTTTTGAGCTGTGACCGAAGCGGTGGGTCCAAAGGTCATGATACGACCACATCAAGCGGCTAGTTAGATCCAACAAAGACCAGCAGCGCCGATCGCCCTCGGTCTAGTTGTAAGGCAGAGCTGATCTGCTTAGCTAGGAGGCAGTCTCCGTCCATTTGGGCCCAGCGGAACCAGCGTGAACTGGAGAGGATCAAAGCCCGATGATGTCCTCAGGAAACCCGAAGCTGCTCCAACACCCCACTCTCTCAATTGCACAACCCCCCAGAGGCAGAAAGATTGGCAGGCAGTGGTGGCCAGATCTGGGATACTTGATGGTCTTTTAAGGTAGGACCTGCCTCCTTCTAGCCCACACCAGGAAGAACTCCTTGCTCCAGGAGCTGTGGTGATACTCAACAGGTGGGTGCCGTGCTCAGCCCGGCACGCCCGAAAAAACAGAGCCCAGGAGGGCCCGCACTTGGATCAGAGGACGTGGGTCTAACAACAGCAGCCAGGGCCCTGTCATGTGGCTTCCGAGGCAGAGAACTAGGCTGACAGGGGGCTCCAGGGTCAGCATTCTCTCACGGGGCGGCGGTGATGCCAGGCTGGGCTGACTTGGCTTTAATCCATGAAAAAGAATACCCTCACAGCTAATAGCCAATTGTTTGCAGAACCCCTCAGACAATAGGAGTCAAAAAGGACGAATATCTGGGCCTATTATGCAGAGGCGAAGGCTAGCAAAGGCGAGGGAGAAGCCTACCCGCTGTAATGCCTCTCGGTAACGTCCCTACTCTCAGATGTTGGTGCTCGTCGAACTTTCCTCCCACCTTTCGCTCTAGTCGTCAGGGTTTCCCTTCCTTATAAGTAACTCACCAGGTATAAAGAGACTGCGCCATGGCCAGAAGCGTGAAGGGCCTTGAGGAGTGCAATCCTGCGGTGGCGTGGAGAGAGGCAGAATTCCAGTCTCCCTGGCGCTCATCAGGGGTGTTTGGTGGGTTCAAGTCCCGCCAGAAACATTGCAGAAGCCGTAGGATCCATGGGAAGGGCAAACATCGCCCGTCGCCCTGGGCGGAAGCGTTCGCAGCACATCCATCGAACCTTCAGGGCATAATGGTGGACGCGCTCACTCTGGGGAACGCGACCATAACCCGACCAGCCAGACCAAGTCCAATGTGTGTCCCGGCCCTCATAGGTGGGGCCAAATTTCTAAGGAGGAATTTAGTGCACGCCATGGGTAACCTGGAGTCCGCCCAGCCACTGCCGCATGCAGAAGCGGTGCTCGACGCGGACGGTAAAGTCCCAAGACAATAAGCCTAGAACCGCCAGCGCTGATCCGCGCCACCACCACCTCTCCAGCAGCAGCGGCGAGCTATCTCCAGTGCGTAGGCGACCGGTACGCGAGAGAGCCATCGCCTCTCCTGGGCCAGCCACTCAGGCCGTTACACACTCTAGACCATCGATCTCCGGGACCAGGGGGCGCGCCTAAAGGGATGGCATCGCAGGATGGGTACCCGCCACCCCCCCCGGCCCATTGGTTTGCGTGACTGGGTGCAGACCGCGGGACGCCGCTGAGCGGTCTCCCCTTCACGCGCAGGTCACGGGCATTACAAATGAGTCCTGCGGTTGAAAGTCCGGGCTGGGTCTTATTATTGGCGGCTATGGACCTGGCATTTGGTGCTTACCAATGGCCAGGCGGGAGTCTCTCTAGACCTTCTGCCGTTCCACCGGAAGGATGGGTGGGAGGTCAGAGGTTGGCGAGAACATATCCACCTCTCCCCACCTTCTCTCATACTTATTTACATACCATCTATCTACCCGTCCATTAATACAGGATCCCAGATGCAGGTGGGAACACCCCATTACCTCTACCCAGCTTCATGCCTATTCCCGGTGGGAACTCTCTCCCACACCGGGGTGGACTCGGATTCACCACTGTCTCTACTAGCCAACAATGTTTATTATTGTGGCTAAACAATTTACCAGTCAACATCATCCAATCAATCCTAGTGGCAGCAGTGACGCTAGCGTTACATCTACCCACATATTCCCTTAGTGTAACACAGTTTGGCCGGTCAAACCGGCGTTTTGAACGGTGTTACGGCGTGAGAGAGCGCTGCCACACTGGCTCCTGGTCGGCATGCTGGTAAGTGGTATTGCAAAAGCGTTTAGATAAAGTAGTTCTGGAAAATGTAAATGCTGGAAGTCTAGCCTTAGCGCACCAGTCTGTGGAGTCTCCGCGATCCCCAAGTAAATAAATATATTAGATCTAAATGCGAAAGCAATTCAGATCAAATACTTCCCTCAAGTCAATCGGCTCAATGGAGTATAAAATGAATTCCGTAAATTAGATTCGGGGCCCGGAAGTAGATGACAGATGTACTTCGCATACTCACCGCATTCCAGCTGGGTGATTTTGGGCTGTTCACAGTTCTCTCTGAACTCTCTCGGCCCCACCTACCTCACAAGGTGTCTGTTGTGGGAAAAGGAGTGGAAAGGAGCTTGTAATCCACCTTGAGTCTCCTTACAGGAGAGAAGGCCGGGGGGGGGGGGGATATAAATCTAAACTCTTCTTCTCTTCTTCTTAAAGACTAGGCGCAGTGGTGGCGAACCTTTGGCACTCCAGATGTTCAGGAACTACAATTCCCATCAGCCCCTGCCAGCATAGCTAACCTTTGGCACTCCAGATGTTCAGGAACTACAATTCCCATCCATTGCCGGCATGGTGATTGGTACAATGCGGAAGGACTGATGAAGTATAATCCCTGCTTTATCGAATTATAGATGCTCTAACGAGAGGACTGATAGGAATTGTAGTTCCATGAACATCCCCAGGTGCCAAAGGTTAGCCACCACGGGACTAGGGTTACCTGCTCCAGACAGGGAAACACCTCAACATTTTAGGGGTGTTTCTCAGTCTGCAGCAGGTAATGCCAGTCTTTAAGGTACTCCTGGACACAAATCTTGCTCTTCTACTACAGATCAACACAATTGCCCACCTGAGTTTTTAGGACTGGCAAAAGCTGAGCTAGGTAATACTTTTTCCTAATGGGCAGACTTTTCTCTGCTGGCCTAAGACACCCTCTTGTCCTCGTTTTCCTCTGATCGTGCTTCCAGACAATGACACATTACTTTCACTTCCACAAAAGAACCTGCTAAATAACACAGTGATTTTTAAAAAAAACAAACCGTTGACTATTCCTTCAAAAAGTTCAGGGAAGGAAAAAGACAGAATTGCAGGGGGAATTTTAATGACGGTTCTCTGTTTTTGCAGCAATTTAGCAAGCCCCTTTGTTTTGTGATTGGGTTTTTTTTTTGTTGAGCAGTGGAAAGCCCAGGAAAAAACCCTAAACAACTAAAAAAAAATCTGGAAGGTGGGTGTCCCTAATTTTTTTCCCCCCGAAGCCTTTTTTCAATTTTTCCAATAGAAAAGTTAGACATTTTGGGAAGTGTTGGGGGAAAAAAAGATTCTTGGGAAATATTTTCTCTTCTAGAGTGAGTGAAGTGTGTTTGAAGACAAGGTGGGCATGTTGAAGAACTATATATCACTTAAGACCCAAACCCCCTACCCCCCACCCCCCCACTGCTGGAAGACCCCAAGTCCCAAAACAGATGCCAACCTGAGAGGGTGAGCTGTGGCGCCATACTTTGGCCCAAAACCCTGGGAGGGAGTCCACTAAGGTCGGCTCCGCCCCTGGGAATGCCCCAGCTCACCCTCTCAGGTTGGCATCTGTTTTGGGACACCAGCGTAGTTGCCCCACGGCCTGGTCTTAACCACAGCAGGGCTGAGGGACAGGAGGCTGCCGGCACATCTGTCCCCTCCACTGGGACAAGGCCGTGCTGATCCCTCCAGCGGCTGACCTGCTGGGAGGCATTACTCTGGCCCACGAGGCCATTCATTGCTGGATGGATGGAGCCCTGACCCCAGCCCCCCTGCCTTGCTGGGGAGCAAGGCGCCTTTGAAAGCCCCGCAGAAGCCGGCAACCAAGGCAACCAGCTTCTGCAGGGCTTTCAAAAGCACCAGTCAATGAAAAGTAGGATCCAGGGACTTAAGTCCTCCCAGCTTGCCCAGTAGTTCGGTGGGATGGCTGCTTTGCAGGTAGGACAAGCCTGTGATTGCTGTGCCAAATGGTGCTGTATGCAGGACACGCTGCCACTGATTCCAAGGATTGATCCTATTGCACCTGGCTCTATCCCTTATCAGCCCCTATTGCAGAATTGAGATTCCCAAGCCTTTTGACTTGACCCTCCTAATATTTTCTGTTTCTTAAAGGCCCCTTGCAGAAAATGGTTTGCCCCACCCCTGCTCCAGCCCTGCCTCTCCCTTTGGATAAGGCATGAAGGCATTTATAACTCTGACATTCCATAAATGTGTCTAATATAGTATTTTATATTCTAATTAGGTTATAAATGATATTTTAACGTTGCTGAAGCAGTAGAATTGGTTTAGGTTTGGCTAGACAGTAAGTATTGAATATATTTTAGTATCTCCTAAAATTTCCATTTTTTTATATTGTCCAAGGCTTTCACAGCTGGAATTCTCTGCTCTCCAAAATATTGTTGGATTCTCTGCTCTCCACAGACCAGCTGTTGTGGGTTTTTCAGTCTGGGCCTAGTTTCTGTTCCTGGACTCTGTTCTTTGTGTCTTCTTAGCGGCTTCAGGTGTTTTGATGCTCTGCTTGTCCTAATTCTATGCTGTTCAGAATGATTCTGCCTGCTTCCCTTTTCTCAGATTCTCTGAAAATAGAACTGTCACTTCTACCTTTCTTGGCACTTAGAAGAAGAAGAAGAAGAAGAAGAGTTTGGATTTATATCCCCCCTTTCTCTCCTGCAGGAGACTCAAAGGGGCTTCCTTGCCCTTCCCCCCTCACAACAAACACCCTGTGGCGGTGGGTGCAGGAATTCTTGAGAGGGAAGACTCAAAGGAAACTGCTTGACTAGACCAAAGGTGCTAGGCTAGGCGTGTGTTAATACCGGAGTGTGGGCTAATCCTGATTTCCCCAGAGAGAGAAGCCACCTCCACAGCTCAAGCAGAGCAGGGAGATCCAAACCCTAGTTCTGCCTCAGATTAGAAACACATGGTCTCAGCCTCCTAAGCCACTGCTGCTCCCTTGCTACAATTACATTACCGTGAGAATTTTACCGTCTGTTTTTGTCATTTCCTTTACAGAGTTTTTTTGTAGACACCTTCCTGGAGTGCAAACCAAGGATAATTTTCAAAAAATGTTATGCGGGGCATTTCTAACCAGGAATGACATTCAGCTGCATCTGTTGCCTTCAGTAGACTTGGAAGGTTGTAACTCTGCCCTGTGGACCTTTTGGGTCTCTTGCCACTAATGCACTGAGCCAAATCCATCCCCTGGCCAGCCGGATAGAGAATGTAGCTGTTTGCTAGACTTACCCAGGCACATGGGAAATGCAGGTAGCGATCGGCAACTGAACCCCTTTGCTATTTCCGTTGGCTGCTGGCTGGCCAAACAAAGAGACCGGTAATAAAAGCTGTAATTTGCTGGAACAGAAGCAAAGAACAAAAAGAATGATGCAAATAATAAAAATCACCGTCGTCTAGAAGAAGAAGAGTTTGGATTTATATCCCGCCCTTCTCTCCTGTAAGGAGACTCAAGGTGGCTTACAAGCTCCTTTCCCTTCCTCTCCCCACAACAGACATCTTGTGGAGAAGGTGGAGCTGAGAGAGCTCTGAAGAACTGTGACTCACTAGCCCAAGGTCACTAGCCCAAGGTCACCCACAGGCTAATCTATTTATTTATTTATTTATTGGTTGGATTTATAGGCCTCCTCATCCCCGAAGGGCTCGATCTAAGTCCCCAAATAATCTAATCTAATTCCCCAAATAAGCCTCCACAGCTCAAGTGGCA
Source organism: Sphaerodactylus townsendi (assembly GCF_021028975.2). Lineage (NCBI taxonomy): Eukaryota > Metazoa > Chordata > Lepidosauria > Squamata > Sphaerodactylidae > Sphaerodactylus > Sphaerodactylus townsendi. The sequence continues at coordinate 855,650 of NW_025950363.1, forward strand.
GAGTGGGGAATCAAACCCCAGTCCCCCAGATTAGAGCGCACCTGCTCTTAACCACTACGCCACTGCTGCTCCTACCAGGATATCTCCAGGCCACACCTGGAGATTGGCAACCTTAGCTCCAGTCCAAGCTTTGTACATAGTCCGCAAAGGAGGGAATGGCTTTGGAAGCATTTTTCTGTGTGTATATTTTCGAGAAAATGGAGTTTGGCACGCACATCCTTTTTTTTTTTAAAGCAAGTGTTTGGCTCTCCCGTCTCGTTTGAAAACAGAAACAGATTCTTCCGTCGTAAAAGTGTATCCTGAACTAACCCTAATCCTCTGCTCTTCCGAAAACTTCTCTCGTTGGAAGATTATGCAGACACCCTGTGAGAAGGGGGACTCTTATGCACCCTCCCCAATCTAACAATGCCTGCATTCCCAGGGCTCAGCTGAAATCGCTCCGTTCTCTGCACTTTGTTGGAATGTCCTTGGCAGCCCCAAAGGGGGACGAATCTTGGGGACGTTTCTGCATCCTCGACTGCTCCTGTTTGAACTATGGAAAGGTCAATGAAACGTTTGCAAAAGCAATCTTGGCCGGCCGCGCTCCTCCGTCCGTTTTCACGAAGGGCCTTATGGAAAGAAGCGAGGAAGAAAATGTGCGTTAAGAAGTTTGTAGTGGATTTTATTTAGAACATGCATGAGGAGAGAAATAGGTTCGTCTTTCAAGCCCCTGCCACAAGATTCCAGGATGATAATGTCACGGGTGTGAGTGTGGCCAGCTGGACTTTTGAATGGATGATGCACACAAAACTCTCTTCTTATTTGTCCCTGACTCCTGTGTTTCCATATCAACAGGAAAGCGGCTTTTTCATCAATGCCAAAGCTTATTCTAAAGTGTAAAAAGAAATTGGCTCGGATAAAGGCCATGCTCGGCCTATCCGCGTTATGTCCAGGACTTCCTGTTGTTCAGAGCTCAGTTCATTGATAGATTGTTGAAGGGCTCTTTAGCTTTTTCCTTGAGTCTGCGATTCTTTAACCTCTTCCAGCTGCTGGAAGAGCCCTGCTTTACCCTACAGAGCTCGATGAAAAGGATCTTCCTTTTGCCTAACTGTTCAAGTCTCGCGCTTGTTTGATGGTGGTGTATGGATTTCAGGCATCTTTTTCCGTGAGGCCATAAGAACATAAGAACATAAGAACAAGCCAGCTGGATCAGACCAGAGTCCATCTAGTCCAGCTCTCTGCTACTCGCAGTGGCCCACCAGGTGCCTTTGGGAGCTCACGTGCAGGAGGTGAAAGCAATGGCCTTCTGCGGCTGTTGCTCCCGAGCACCTGGACTGTTAAGGCATTTGCAATCTCAGATCAAAGAGGATCAAGATTGGTAGCCATAAATGGACTTCTCCTCCATAGATCTGTCCAAGCCCCTTTTAAAGCTATCCAGGTTAGTGGCCATCACCACTTCCTGTGGCAGCATATTCCAAACACCAATCACATGTTGCGTGAAGAAGTGGCCAAATTTTGGAATTCATGCATCGCTCCCAAAGCGGCTGATAGTGTATTTTATCGCAGCTTTAGATTGCTTAATATTTAGATTCTGTTTTAGTTTCGGCTGTTTAAAGTTGGCAGTATCTAGATGGTGGATTCGTTTTACGATGCTCATTTTGCCAGGTGGCTGGAATATCATTGTAATTGGAGAGGGGCCTAACATCAGTGGAAGACCACATAATTTGTAGATCACAAGTTTAATCCCAGCTATAACATCTCTGGTGGCCACTATTGGGAAAGATTGTTGTGAGGAAAAGCGGAAAGAGGAGAACCATGCATGCTCCTCCTCATCTTATTGGAGGAAGATGGGAGGAGTAAAAGTGTGCAAGCCAGATAGTTTCGTACCTTGGTCTTCTTCCAGTGTGGTGTAGTGGTTAAGAGCAGGTGCACTCTAATCTGGAGAACCAGGTTTGATTCCCCTCTCTGCCGCTTGAGCTGTGGAGGCTTATCTGGTGAACCAGGTTAGCTTGTGCACTCCAACAAACGCCAGCTGGGTGACCTTGGGCTAGTCACAGCTCTTCGGAGCTCTCTCAGCCCCACCCACCTCGCAGGGTGTTTGTTGTGGGGGAGGGGAGGGAAAGGAGTTTGTAAGCCCTTTTGAGTCTCCTTGCAGGAGAGAAAGAGGGGATATAAATCCAAACTACTATTACTCCTCTTCCTCTTCCTCCCAAACAATGCCCAAGGAAGTGTAACCACATTGTCTTACATTCAATGCTTGTTACCCTTCTCTTTCCTTCTTTCTGTGCCCTCTCTTTTTGCCTTCCTTTCGTACACACATCCTCTGCATTTAGATTGTGAGCTGGCTGAGGCAGGGGTTAAAGAGCATCTGGCTCTTTAATTAACGAGAGATTTGGAGCCCAGCATTCTAGCCGTAATCTCAGAAAAGAGCTATTGAAAATACCAGCGTAGCCAAATGCAGAACTGGGGGAAAGAACGATGACATTTTCAGGTGCAAAACTACACGTTTTCTTCGATTGCAGAAGGGAGGAGGAATTGGCTGAAGTTTTTTTTTTTAAAAAGCCACATAACTCGGCAAAGTTTTCCGTATTCCTTGGCACCTGCATCTCGTTCCAAGAAATCTCTGCTATTAGGGATGTATCCAGCCCTGCCCCTGCAGTGACGCTTCAAGAGAGCCGCCATTGCCTTGAAGCCGCAGAAAGGAAGAGCTCAGGGGAGCATCGCTCGGGTTGACAACCATTTCAGCCACTTTGGCCTCTCCCCTGGGCCCGGTTGTGTAACCCTGCCATGCTGTAATGCAGCAGCTGCTCTGCTGTGATTTGGAGATGGGCAGCCATGACTTAAAAGCTTAGCGTCTCATTTGTTAGCAGTGTCATGACCTCAGCCACCCTTTTGGAGCTTTATCTGGAGCTCCCCCCGGTGTTCAGGCTGACCCACAAACTAGCTGGGGACAAAAAGACCCAGAGACAGCCTTGCTCTGAGTTCTTTTTAAAACCCCAAATACACATTTTTTAAAAAATATCCTACCTCTCTGCATCCTGAAAGTTTGAACCCTCCAACAATAAAAGTGGAGAGGTCTAAAGTCTTATTATTGTTAAATGCAGTGTGACCCCACCCGCCTCACGGACTCCAGTGCTCTGGCCCGCTCAGCACGGGCCAACAACACCGGTGCAGGTCCAGTAAAAACACTGGTTGGGGGGGAGAACTTTACACGGCTGCCTCCCCCGAAATGAGGCATCACCGTGCTTCCCCCGCCCCAAACTGGTGTTTTTGAAACTTGCTAAATGAGCGAGGTTTTTTTTAAAAAAAAACACACCGATTTGTACCCGGTGCTGAGCAAACGTCACTGGCCGGGAGGTGCCATTTTTAGGTGCGTCCTTTATTTTTTTAAAAAATACCTTCTATCCCTGTGCATCTCCTCAGGAATGAGGAGACGCGCCCCTGTGACCCTCCGACCCCTGAAGCGTCGCCGTGGCTGTGGGAGTGTGTCTCCTCTAATCTAGAGGAACCGGGTTTGATTCCCAGCTCTGCCACCTGAGCTTTGGAGCCTTATCTGGGGAACTCAGATTAGCCTGTGCACTCCCACACACGCAAGCTGGGTGACCTTGGGCTAGTCACAGCTCTACGGAGCTCTCTCAGCCCCACCCACCTCACAGGGTGTTTGTTGTGAGGGGGGAAGGGCAAGGAGATTGTCAGCCCCTTTGAGTCTCCTACAGGAGAGAAAAGGGGGATATAAATCCAAACTCTTCTTCTTCTTCCTCGTCACTGTGGAGCTGTGCAGGGAGAGAAGGTATGTTTTTTTTAAAGGACACGCCTCCATGTGGAGGCACTTCCGGAGGCTGCGGCAGCTCCGGGGCCACCCTCCCGGAAGCGTGCGAACAGCCCTGGGGCTGCACCAGGATAATTTATCCTGGTGTGCAGCCGCTTCACTGGTCCGTGCGGAGTGGGCCTCAGATTCTTCGTGCTTCCCCCTGAAGCTGTGGGTTCATAATGTTTCCGACAGGGATAAACGTATTGCTGCATTTGTAACAGTGGCTGGAACGCCAAGGACGGGATGAATAATTACATCTGCATTATCCTTCCATCTTTATGTTTTTAAAACGTAAAGTTGTGGAAACTTTTCTCTCCTTGAACCATCTGAAGTCAATTTATCATGTCAGGCTGCAAATTCCATCCACCCTGTGAAGGAGCTTTTGGGGCTGTATCTCATTTCACGAATGTTTTTCTCCTTCCTCACTTACCGTGTTTCCCCGAATATAAGACAGTGTCTTATATTAATTTTTGCTCCCAAAGATGCACCATGTCTTATTTTCAGGGGATGTCTTATATTTCTGTGTTCTGTTTGTCAGGCATGCTTCCAAACAAAAACTTTGCTATGTCTTACTTTCGGGGGATGCCTTATATTTCGCACTTCAGCAAAACCTCTACTATGTCTTATTTTTCGGGGATGTCTTATATTAGGGGAAACAGGGTATGCCTTTACATTGACTCTCGGCCCCCTTCCGCACACGCAAAATAATGCGTTTTCAAACCACTTTCACAACTGTTTGCGAGTGGATTTTGCTATTCCGCACAGGTTCAAAGAGCACTGAAAGCAGTTTGCATGTGCGGAATGAGCCTCAGTTGCGGTTCAGGTACTGGTTAAAAACATCGCAAGTGTGCATTATTCTGTGGCAACACACACATTTATAGTTGTGAGATTCCATTTCGAATGAGTAGGCTGATGTACAGTTTGGGTCGCACTCCCAGTTATTGTGGCGTTTCACACGAGATATAAATCCAGTCCTAGAAATATTGTACATATTGCAACCATGTGTTGGTCTCATAACATGCCCTCTTATCCTCTGGAGGCTGCATATGGCCCTTTGGTAAGGTAGTCATTTCTGGGTTGGGAAATACTTGGAGACTTGGAGGTAGAGCTTGGGAGGGCGGGGTTTGGGGTGGGGAGCAAGCAAGAGTGGAGCGAGGGGGAACTGCGCCTGGGTCACACTGCGCTCTGCGCTCCTGCCACGCCCCTGCCTGTCCCCTGCCCCAGAACGGCCCCGTCACACCCCGGCCATGCCTCTGCACAGGCGTGCACCCAGGGCATCCCACACCCGCCGCTGCCCCATTGGCGCTACGCCACTGGGAGCAATGCCATAGAGTCCATCCTCCAAAGTGGTAATTTTCTACAGTTATTCATTATTATTATTATTATTATTATTATTATTATTATTATTATTATTATTATTATTATTATTATTATTATAAAACAGTTATACACAGCAAACAAGATCAATATGCTGGATTTTGTATTACATCACACGTCGGACACTTCCCAAGCATCTAGGACTGTGTGATGTATCGACGTATTATTATACACATAACAACACAGCACAAGTGTCTGGAATTCATCTCTGAATATCGAGTCCTTCCAATGGACCCTAGGATATTAGAGGTATTTGCATAGAATATGTGCAGTTCTAGAAGTGCAGCTTTCTTAGCGGCATGTGGACTGATGTTCTGTCCAAGTTTAGAGCTTTCCAGATGTTTTTTTTCAAGATTTCTTGGGATTCCCTCCTAGAGCAACCGACTAACTAAGGTGGGATTACTGTTGTCTTTCTTTTTTTGCCCACAATCGATTCAACTTCAATTTGTAGGTCCTTGTATTTTTGTGATCTTTTCCAGCTCTCTTTGTCCTCCTACTCCCTGCTGTCAACTGGCACAGCAACATCTATGATCCAAACATGTTTTTTCTCTACTACTGTTATGTCTGGGGTGTTGTGTGCCAGGTGTCTGTCTGTCTGTATTCTAAAGTCCCAGAGTATTTTTGCTTCTTCATTTTCTGTGGTTGTCGTCGTTGTCGTTGTCGTTGTCGTTGTCGTCTTCTTCTTCTTCTTCTTCTTCTTCTTCTTCTTCTTCTTCTTCTTCTTCTTCTTCTTCTTATTATTATTATTATTATTGTTATTATTATTATTATTATATTATTATTATTATTATTATTATTATTATTATTATTATTATTATTATTATTATTTTGATTCAATATACAGTGCTCTGGGCGGTGTACAACATAAAACCATATATAACATCATCATAATACAGCTTCCATAAATATAATAAAAACAGCAGTTGTGTCCTAAGATAGGCATTTCACTTAAACCTAATCCTCCTAGAAGGAGGAGGGAGAGGTAGTGGGTCCCGATGATATTGAGGACCCATGGGTCCCAATAATGGGTCCCGATAATATTGGGGACCCATGGAATGGGGGGGGGGGCTGATCTCCATTGTCTGGTAATCTCGTGTTCCGTGGACCTTTCCAATAAAAGTCTCAGCGGATACAAGATTGTAATTCTGGAGTTGCCTTGACTGCTAGGTTTGTTCTGGTGTAGATAAATACTAGAGGAACACCTTCATGGTGTCTACGTAGGAGGACTTCTCTGTCCTAATGGGTCATTTCAGAGCTAAACAGAAATTATGGGCAAAGTCTTCAAAGACAATGAAAAGCAGGGCCACTCCTGGGCAAAATTCCTGCACCTGAACGACTTGAGACCTTGTGTAGGCAGCAAAGTTTTGAATTGACCTGATTTGCTTGGCTGCCATCTGATCAAGGAGGGGCAACTCTGTGTGAGGCTGCCTAAGAGACTCATGGGAGGGGAAGGAAATAAGGAAATCCCTGAGATACCTGTGCAGAATAATCACTTCTCCTTCCATTGTCTTTACTTGACTCTCAACTGCTTTATTATCGTGTGCCTCCTGGAAGATACCCAGTCCACAACAGGCTGTTTTTATCTTCTTGTGGCTAGTTTACAAAGTATCATCTTTCTGCATAGCTGGGGAGTCCCTTTGTTATAGGATGCCCCAGTCTGACTCAGCGTGACTCAGTGGAAGAGCCTTCACTTTGCATTCAGAAGGCTTCAGGTTCTATCCCAGGCATCTCCAGTTATAAAGGATGGGCAGAAGATGATGTGAAAAACATCTCCTTGAGTCTCTGGAGAGGCTGTCAAGTAGAGCGGGTGGCTAGTTTTAAATTTCTGGGCGTCATGATTAAAGAGGACTTGACCTGGGGCTACAGACTGCCGCGGTGGGTAAGAAGGCCCAGCAAAGACTGTACTATCGTAAGACTGTTAAGGAAACAACAACTGAATGGAAAACTCCTGGTGTCCTTTTACCGCTGTGCTATAGAGAGTGTCTTAATCTACTGCATCTGTGTATGGTTCTCCAGTTGCACAGTGGCGGATAGGAAGGCGCTCCAAAGGGTGATCACTACTGCACAGAGGATTATCGGCTGCCCTCTCCCCTCCTTGGAAGAACTCTATAATTCCTGAAGCCTAAAGAAAGCCCAAAATATTCTGAGATGCCCGTCTCATCCAGCACACTCTCTTTTTGAACTGTTACCATCTGGCAGACGATACAGGTCTATAAAAATTAGGACAAAGAGGCTTAGAGACAGCTTCTACTCTAGAGCTGTGGCGATGCCGAACTCCGGGGCTTCGTGCTGATGTGTTTGGGGCTGTGTAGTGATGGGTGGAGGAAGGGGAAAGTGAGGATGGGGTATGAGTCTGGAATTGTGTGCATCGAGGAATGCTGCTGTAAATTTTCGCTGTGCGTGCACAATGACAATAAATGCTTATGCTTATGCTAGAGGGGTCTGCAACCTGCGGCTCTCCAGATGTTCATGGACTACAAATCCCATCAGCCCCTGCCAGCATGGCCAATAGACAATAGTGATCTTGACGGACCAGTGGTCCAATTCACCATGTGGTAGCTTCTTGTGTTTTTGTGTTTGATTTTGAGATGGACTTGAGGACCAACTATCTGCTTTTAGGGCAGTCTTGGAAGAATAGGGTGGAGTGGGAAGAATGGCATGGCTTAGGGAAGGAGTACAGGCCGGCCTGCTTTCCCCAGAGACTCAGATTCTAATTGGATCCCCCTCCCCTTTTGGGGAGAAGATCAGGCTTATAAACACTACGAAGAAATAAATTTCATCTAAAAGATCAACCCATTGCTTCTCCACTGGGCCAGTTTTCTGTTGAGTGCAAAAATGTGCACCTTTCCTGTAGAGCCAACAGGTCAACCCAGTGAAAGGTATCACACCTGTCTTTTGTCACCTGTCGAGAAGTCAAGAGCTTATTCGTGACGACTGATTGAATGGGCCCATTGAATGTCCTTCTTTCTCTTTTTGCAGCTGAAGAATAAGTTCATGAAGAAGTTGCCTCGGGACGCCGAGGCCTCCAACGTGCTGGTCGGAGAGGTCGACTTCTTGGAAAACCCTTTCATTGCCTTCGTTCGGCTACAACAAGCAGTTATGCTCGGTGCTCTAACAGAAGTTCCTGTCCCCACCCGGTAAGAGGTGACTCAAGTGTCACGTCACAACACTTGAGTTTACAAGTCATATCATAAAAAAAGAAAAGGGAGAAAAAACTTGATTTGCACTTAAAAATAACCACACCGCTCTCCAAATCCTTATGGTTTTTCACGGAAAGTTCTGGAAGAAGTCCTTTTGGAGATTTACGTAGCAATGACGGTGGATTAATAACAAATGCCATGGCTAGTAGTTCCCAAAGCCAGTGCAATGTAGAGGTCACGGTGTCAGACTGGGAACCGGAAGACTCGAATGTAAACCTCCCCCCTGCCATGGAATCTTGGATCAGTCCCGTACACTCATCCTAGCCTATTTTACAGGGCTGTTGTGAGAATAAAATGGAGCAGAAAAAGTTGTAAGGTACAGTGGGTCCCCACTGGAGAGAAAGGTGGAGTGTTGTTTTCAGTGGTAGTGGAAAGCCAGTGTGGCATAGTCAGAGGTGGGATCCAGCAGGTTCTCATGGTTCCCAAGAGTAGGTTACTAATTATTTGTGTGTGCTGAGAGGGGGTTACTAATTGGTGATTTTGCCACCTGATTTTTGCCTTAGTTACGCCCCTCCTCTCAGCAGTAGCACGCAGAACTTGAAGCAGTCTAGCAGGAGGTGCACCGGCGTGCGTGGCAGCCTGCGCCTGTGTGCATTCGTTTCCCGCCCAAGGACTGGCACAGCGGCTGCGTCCTTGCCACAGCCCTACCCAGCAATGCCCCGCCCCGGAATGCCCGGCCATGCCCCGTCGCGCCCCGCCCAGCCCCATTGGCGCTATGCCACAGTTTGAATCCCACCACCATGGGAACCTGTTACTAAAATTTTTGGATCCCACCACTGGGAGTAGTGTTTAAAAATGGCAAACTCTAATCCAGAGAAGCCCAAAGGCACCTGGTGGGCCACTGCGAGTAGCAGAGTGCTGGACTAGATGGACTCTGGTCTGATCCAGCAGGCTCGTTCTTATGTTCTTATAAAGCGTGTTTCATTCCTCACTCCTCCACATGAAGCCTCCTGGGTTCTCTCCAAAATCTTTCAGCCCACCTGCCTCACATTTGCCGCATTGTTCTGCCCCGTTCCTGGATCCCACGGGGCCATTAGGCAACCTTGCACATTGCATACTGGTTGTGCCATCAGCTGCTGTGCACCTCCCCACATATGTGTGTCCCCATAATCCTGTTAGCCTTCAGCTCTTGGATTATGGTATTTTACAGTTAGTGCACATATGAGTGCAGATTTACCTAGTACATGTTCTTAATGGTCACTACCATACTGGATAAATTCTTTTTGTCATCAGCAATAATTAGAACTTGTATTGCAGGAGCCCTAGAAGCTATTGAATGAGGATCCTTTGCACCCGTCCCTTGGGACCTTTTGGAGAAGTTCTATGTTTAAATATCTGAAGGGATGCCATGTTGAGGAGGGAGCAAGCTTGTTTTCTGCTGCCTCAGAGACTAGGACACGGAGTAATGAATTCAAGGTGCAGGAAAAGAGATTCCACCTAAACATTAGGAAGAACTTCATAAGAACATAAGAACAAGCCAGCTGGATCAGACCAGAGTCCATCTAGTCCAGCTCTCTGCTACTCGCAGTGGCCCACCAGGTGCCTTTGGGAGCTCACATGCAGGATGGGAAAGCAATGGCCTTCTGCGGCTGTTGCTCCCGAGCAACTGGACTGTTAAGGCATTTGCAATCTCAGATCAAGGAGGATCAAGATTGGTAGCCATAAATCGACTTCTCCTCCATAAATCTGTCCAAGCCCCTTTTACCCAGGCTAGGGTTATCACCACCTCCTGTGGCAGCATATTCCTGACAGTAAGGGCTGTTCAGCAATGGAATTCACTACCTCGGAGTGTGGTGGAGTCTCCTGTGGAGGTTTTTAAACACAGGCTGGATGAACATATGTCGGGAAATTTTTCTCTCTTTCTCACAATATTAGAACCAGGGGGCATACATTGAAAATACTGGGGGGAAGAATTAGGACTAATAAAAGGAAACACTTCTTCACGCAACGTGTGATTGGTGTTTGGAATATGCTGCCACAGGAGGTGGTGATGGCCCCCTAACCTGGATAGCTTTAAAAGGGGCTTGGACAGATTTATGGAGGAGAAGTCGATCTATGGCTACCAATCTTGATCCTCTTTGATCTGAGATTGCAAATGCCTTAGAAGACAAGGTGCTCAGGAGCAACAGCCGCAGAAGGCCATTGCTTTCACCTCCTGCATGTGAGCTCCCAAAGGCACCTGGTGGGCCACTGCGAGTAGCAGAGTGCTGGATTAGATGGACTCTGGTCTGATCCAGCTGGCTTGTTCTTATGTTCTTATGAGGGTTTTGATTGTGTGTTCCTGCATTGTAGGGGGTTGGACTTGATGGCCCTGGGGGTGTCTTCCAACTCTATGATTCTATATTCAGACCTATTGGCTAGTCTCAGCTAAGAAGTGGTGCAGATTTGGGGGTTAGGGATGAATTTGGCACTGCTGGATTCTTTTTTGAAAATTGGAATATTTTTTTAATCATATATGCTTCAGCAGTGTCGAAAGCCACCACGAGCTTGTTCCAGGGGGCAGGATAGAAAACGTTCAAGTAAATTAATTAATGACCTCTGGATTAATTGAAACGAGAGTGTCCTCCCGGAAGGCATGATGTCATGGCTGTTTCTTTTAAAAACCCATGAAACGGTTCAGGCCCTGATTTAATTAGCGAGCTACTTATACGCAACCCAGCAGGGGCCATGCTTTGAGAGCTGGGTTTTCAGCAGGGAGAAGTTAGTTCATGAAGGTCTCTGGGTCACCTTGAAGTCGTCGCTGTCTCTCAGCTTCATGTCTCCCATTTTTTTTGGGGGGGGGGATAAGATAGAAAGGGAACTAGAATAGAAAACCACTAGCTGCTCTCCCTCTCCACATGTTCAGATGCAGAGGGGTCACGTGTAGATAACGACCAAAAAAATAGCCCTTACACCTATAAGAAGATACAAGGTGGCTTACGGACTCCTTTCCCTTCCTCTCCCCACAACAGACACCCTGTGAGGTAGAAGAAGAAGAAGAGTTTGGATTTATATCCCCCCTTTCTCTCCTGCAGGAGACTCAAAGGGGCTGACAATCTCCTTGCCCTTCCCCCCTCACAACAAACACCCTGTGAGGTGGGTGGGGCTGAGAGAGCTCCGAGAAGCTGTGACTAGCCCAAGGTCACCCAGCTGGCGTGTGTGGGAGTGCACAGGCTAATCTGAATTCCCCAGATAAGCCTCCACAGCTCACAGAGCTGGGAATCAAACCCGGTTCCTTCAGATTAGATACACGAGCTCTTAACCTCCTATGCCACTGGAGCTAAGAGATTTCTGAGAGAACCGTGATTGGCCCAAGGTCGCCCAGCAGGCTTCATGTAGAGGAGCAGGGAAACCAATCCGGTTCACCAAATAAGTGTCCACTGCTCATTTGGAGGAGCGGGGAATCAAACCTGGTTCTTCACCGTTCTTAACCACTACAACCACGCTGGCTCTAAACACTCTGACTAATATGACACACCAGCTCTTCCTCTGATGCCCAGTCCCAGCAATCAGAGACACAGCCTGCATAGATTAAGTCCGGTATCTAGTCCAGCACCCTGTTTTCAACAGAGAACAACTGGAGGTTTTGGAGCAAATCTAGGGGCAAATCTATCCATTCAACTGCAAAGTGCATTGCAAAGTGGATTGAAAGTGCATTATTCTGCATGTGCGGAAGGGGCTATAGCCTGCCTTTGCATTATGACTCTGGTAATTTGCCCTACTGTATTCCACCTGCCCCGTTTGGTTCTATCAGAGGGCGATTCCGCACACGAGTAAAATAGGTTCGACCCAGTTCCCTGAGAAGGGTACTGACCTAGGTCGAAGCCATTGTTGTTCCCCACTGAAACCAGCTTGATCCCAGCTCAGAGGGCAAAATCATCCTGTGCCTCTTCATCGCTCTGATTGGCTACTGTTCTATGGCCATGTTCCGTCTATCCCCACACACATTATTAAAAAAAACTGCCACAGGAATGGAGGAACGAAGGTGGCGTTTTTTGATTGGCCAGCTGTACGCATGCCCGAAACACTCAGCTGTGATTGGCTGAATGGGGGACTCCTGGCACCAGAGATTCCGCACTTTACTGGAATCGAGCTGAGTTCGAGCGTGGTTCCCAACTGGAGTCGGAAATTTGACCATCACATGGGGCGAAGCTGGTACAAAACCATGTCGATCCTAGTGGTTGTGCAGAGCACTTAGGTCGAACGCAGCTCGAACTTAGGTCAATAACCCAAGTGCTGAATCGACCAGAATTGCAGCTTTCCAGAATTGCAGCTTTCCAGCTTACCTGTAGTGGCATCAAACTGGAAGCACAATTAGTTCCATGTACTCCCAAAAACATTGGACTTTAATCTATCTGAGGTAGCATGGTAAACTTTTTTTGAAATTGCTTAAAGGAAAGAGAGTCAAAACGTACCACTGGTCCCATTCAGCCCTTCCTTGGCTGTGTCTAGAGAAGATCTGTGGATCCCAATCTGTGTGTGAATTCTGGCCAAATTTCCTGTTCCCTCTAGCAGATACATGTTAGCCTGCTGGTTTCTGGTTTTTACCACAGATAATGTGCTATTTAATATAACATTAATATGCATAACCACACATTTTATGTGACACTAATAGGCTAATGTGGTCAGTATAAAAATAAAACCTCTGTAATTTAATTTCAGGCACCAGATTACTTTTTAATGCCAGGCATGTACTGTAAACATACATATTTTGAGGGGTGGGGGTAAAGGAGGGGGTGTTGTATTTTCCTGCTGATTACATATCTGTGATCAAACTTTGGGTTTGGAATCCACTAGGAAATTGGAGCGGTTGTAGATCTGGGGAGAGAATTTGCTATGTCTTCAGAGTTTGAAATTTGGTGTTCAAATCTTTCACCAGAGGGAGGGGCAATGTTGAGGGAGGGAGGGTTTGGGGGGTAGGACTTGACAAGGGTCATTGGGGGGAAAACGGTTATTGACAGAATAACTGACAAGGACGCTTGTGGCCTTTTCAAGATTCTGGCCATTTCTGCATCGGGCCACTGTGGGGCAAGCATGACACGGTGCCGACGCGACTTCCAGGACCGTTCACATGAATGGTCCCAGGAGGGGCAGGGAAGACTGCGCAGCGCTGCGCCGTCGCCTGAACGCCTTTCCCTTCCCTCCGACCTTCTGGTGCGTTGCCCAGGCCAGGGGACACGCCCCCTTCCCTGTGTGACATCACAGGGCAGGGGGGCGTGTCCCCAGGCCTGGGCGATGCACCGGAAGGTCGGAGGGAAGGTAAGGCATTCGGGAAAGGAGATGGTGCCTTCCAGTCGCTGCTGTGGAAGCCGCTGTTTCCAGAAAACCTTGCTTGGGGAGTGAGGTTGGGAAACAGCGGCTTTGCGCCGCTGGGGGGGAGCGAGGGCAGCGCTGCTGCAATGCAGCAGCACCCCCATACGAACAGCTCCCTAGGGATGGTGTTTTTGCCGTCCCCAGGGCGCTGTTTTTGGCCCGTGCGGAAAGGGCCTCTGTTAGTGGAAACCAGCAGGGAGTGGGGGGATTTAGCAGCAGTTAGGAAGCCAGTGTTTTGGGTGATGCAGTGACATCACTTCCAGTGTGCTCAGGAAGTTACATCATCACATTACTGGAAAAGTAGGGACACTTTGGTATTTGGACAAAAACTCTATGGTAGAAGCCATTTTTACGCCCTTGTGGAATCTGAGCTGCCATTTCGCACAATGGAAGAAGACATTAGGGGAGCTGCAAGACAGCTGCCTAAAAAACAGTCCCACCTCTCCATTTCTTCAGCTCTGCTAATAAAAATGTTTGAACTGGCATTACTTTGTGGCAAGTTTCCCTATCCCCAGACGGGCTGCTGGTTTTCGAAGCAGTGCACATCTTGCAGAAGATCCAAGCTGGACCCAAGAATAGTGTTGCTGATCATGAATGGAAGAGGTCCCAGTTGAAGGCATTCACTGCTCAGGACCTTATCCGACATTATGCTGTTTCCAGATCAGGACTGGGTCCCATCAATGTTTTGGCCGCTCCCAATGCAGCATTCGCAGGGCATGTCTCATTTGCCCAGGCATGCTTTTGGAGCTCACTTTCTGAAATCACTAAAAACAGACTCCAGGAAAAGTGTCAGTGGCTATCATGGCGCCCAGGGAAGTAAACCTTCCAGCGTGGTGTAGTGGTTAAAAGCAAGTGGATAGTAATCTGGAGAACCTGGTTTGATTCCCCACTCCTCCGCCTGAGTGGCAGAGGCTTATCTGGTGAACCAGATGTGTTTCTGCACTCCTACATTCCTGCTAGGTGATCTTGGGCTAGTCACAGTTTTCTCAGAGCTCTCTCAGCCCCACCTACCTCACAAGGTGTCTATTGTGGGAAGAGGAAGGGAAAGGAGCTTGTAAGCCACCTTGAGTCTCCTTACAGGAGAGAAAGATGGAGTATAAATCCAAACTCCTCCACCACCACCTCCTCCTCCTCCTCCTCCTCTTCTTTTTCTTCTTTTTCTTTTTCTTTTTCTTCTTTTTCTTCTTCTTTTTCTTCTTCTTTTTCTTCTTCTTCTTCTTCTTCTTCTTCTTCTTCTTCTTCTTCTTCTTCTTCTTCTTCTTCTTCTTCTTCTTCTTCTTCTTCTTCTTCTTCTTCTTCTTCTTCTTCAAATGGAACACCCACAAGAACTCAGAAAACCCACCAACTTTTGCAACTTGCCAAGAGATCCTGGTTTCATAACTTGAAATGATCGTTTGGTCTCCACAACAGAAAAAAAAAAGAGAGAAATCCCTGTGCTTAGCAGCCGACCCTGAGAAAGAGTCCAGGCTGTGGGGAGTCCACAGCCTCCTCAAACCATTCCAGAGCTATTTTTCTCACTGCAGGAGAAATATTCTTGTCCAGCAGTTGTCTGGTGTTCTCCAAAACTGAGCCATCAGTGCTAATCAGAGTTGGGAAACTCATTAACGGCGCATTGGTGAGTAGCGATGAGCCATTTCCAGCAGCTGCATCCTGTGAAATCCAATCAAGGATGTCCCAGAGGTGCCGACGCGGATTTTGCAGGAGCTTCTCAGCAGAGAGCTGTTTGTTTGGGCCTCCAATACAACAAGCTCTGTTACAAATTTTAATTTGCTTTAAAAAAAACCAGTGGTTTCTAACGTTTCCCCCTTTTCTCCTTTTTTAGGATTTTTTCTTATCAGCATCTTAGTTCATTTTTGAGGAGTCTCATCTACCTTCCTTCCCCATAGTGGCTTTGTAGAAACATCATTGGGGTCATTGCTGTAGAGCTGCAAAATTAATGTTTCAGTAAATCAGTAGGACATACACATTCTATAATTTGAGAGTGCTATGAAGTTGGGGCAACAGATGAAATCAAGATTAAGTTGAAATATCTTAGTGCAGCTATAGTTGTCTACAGTAGTACAGTAGGTCTACATTGGTCTGATCCACCAGACTCTTCTTATGTTCTTATGGTCCATCTAGAATAGCCAGTGTGGTGTAGCGGTTAAGAGCAAGTGGATTCTAATCTGGAGAACCGGGTTTGATTCCCCACTCCTCCACCTGAGTGGCAGAGGCTGATCATCTTCTTCTTCTTCTTCTTCTTCTTCTTCTTCTTCTTCTTCTTCTTCTTCTTCTTCTTCTTCTTCTTCTTCTTCTTCTTCTTCTTCTTCTTCTTCTTCTTCTTCTTCTTCTTCTTCTTCTTCTTCTTCTTCTTCTTCTTCTTCTTCTCCTCCTCCTCCTCCTCCTCCTCCTCCTCCTTCTCCTTCTTCTTCTCCTCCTTCTCCTCCTCCTCCTCCTCCTCCTCCTCCTCCTCCTCCTCCTCCTCCTTCTCTTCTTCTTCTTCCTCTTCCTCCTCTTAGTACCTAAACCTGTACTAAACTTTGGTTTGTTCAAACTGCAGTTCAGAACTGATTATTAAGTGTGGTTAACCCTGAAGGATGTACATAGTTGCTTAACCTAATAGGCTGATGGGGAGCTATAAGCACTGTGCAGTCCAAATGTTTTAAGTTATGTAGATTTCAATGTCTGAACCCATTAACCACATGCTTAATGAGCTCCGTCCTTCGGAAGTCGGTGGGATGGCTCATCTAAACTACCTCAGTCCCATTAGGACTTCGCTGCCCTCTGTGGGAATTTTAAACTGCTCTGTACTTTGAAAAAACGACATAATGTGCATAATTTTGTTCTTATGATCCCAGTAAGTAGGTACTTATATCTCTCTGGAGTTAATGATGTAAGCTGTCTTGGTTTTTGCCTTTTGTTGTTTTTAGTTCCAGCTATTCAGATGTAATGGACTGTCCCCGCTTCCAGCTATCAAACTTTGTGGGCACAAATTAAATTGAGCAGAAGTCTTCTTCCCCTGTAATATCCTGAATCACAACTATGTTTGTTTTTCCTTTCGTCCCCTTGGGGATCAGGTTTCTCTTCATTTTGCTGGGTCCCAAAGGCAAAGCTAAATCGTACCATGAGATTGGCCGCGCCATCGCCACTTTGATGTCCGATGAGGTATGCGCCGTATCATCGTGAGGCATTCTACCCAGTAGGGCTGTTACATATTTTCTCTTCTGAACAACAACATTTTAACCGTGCATCCAGGAAATCTTCACTGCTTAGGGATTTGGCAAGTCCCCCGGACAAAGATTTTGAAGACAGTTCCAGTTGAGAGCCAATGTTAAGCGCAGGTGGATTCTAATCTGGGGAACCAGGTTTGATTCCCCACTCCTCCACCTGAGTGGCAGAGGCTTATCTGGTGAACCAGATGTGTCTCTGCACTCCTACATTCCTGCTGGGTGGGGGTCGTGGTCCAGAAGACTGGGGTGATAGGAAGGATGTACATAGTTGCTTAACCTAAAAGGCTGATGGGGAGCTACAAGCACTGTGCAGTCCAAATGTTTTAAGTTATGTAGATTTCAATGTCTGAACCTATTAACCACATGCTTAATGAGCGCAGGTGGATTCTAATGTGTCTCTGCACTCCTACATTCCTGCTGGGTGACCTTGGGCTAGTCACAGTTCTCTCTGAACTCTCTCAGCCCCACCTACCTCACAAGGTGTGTATTGTGGGGAGAGGAAGGGAAAGGAACTTCCAAACCACCTTGAGTCTCCTTACAGGAGAGAAAGGTGGGGTATAAATCTAAACCCTTCTTCTTCTACATGTTATATTGACAGGGTTGCCATCTTCTAGGTCACAGGTGCCAAACTCCCGGCCCTCCAGATGTTATGGACTACAGTTCCCATCATCCCCTTCCAGCAGGGTGCTGGCAGGGGATGATGGGAACTGTAGTCCATAACATCTGGAGGGCCGGGAGTTTGACACCTATGTTCTAGGTGGATCTTGTAGAGATCAGTTACCTTGGAGAAAATGGCTGCTTTGGAGGGTGGACACTATGACATCGTACCCTTCTGAGACCTCTCCCCTCCTCAAACCCCGCCCTCCTCAAGGCTCCACCCCACACATCTCCAGAAATGACCCAACCGAGAGTTGCAATGTATATATCACAGCATGTTTGGGTTTGTTAGATTCCCGAGCAGAGCCTGGCTGGGGAGAAACAGCTTTCAGGAGAAAGTCAGTCAGACGACCTTAGATTTACACATTGAAAAACTACAGTTTGTGAACGATAGCTGAGGATTCTGGGAGCAGAACTGTGTTCTGGCTGTGCATGATGTACTAGCTTCATGTGCTGGTGGTATCATTGAGATGACCTGAGAAGCTGAGATGTAAGAATCAGGGGTGGACTTTATAAGTTAAAGGCCAGCTCTTGGTTTCTAAGTATGGATTTGCTGAACTGAAGCTTCACTCCTTTCTTTCTCCCCTGTTCAGGTGTTCCACGACATTGCCTACAAAGCCAAAGACCGGCAGGACCTGATCGCTGGAATCGATGAGTTCCTGGATGAAGTCATTGTCCTTCCCCCTGGGGAGTGGGATCCTGCCATCAGGATAGAGCCTCCCAAGTCCCTCCCATCCTCTGACAAAAGGTAACAAAGGTGCCTGCGGTATCCATTGGGGCTCAGTGGTACAACGGCCGAGCATCCGCTTGACATAGAATAGAATAGAATAGAATAGAATCTTTATTGGCCAAGTGTGATTGGACACACAAGGAATTTGTCTCCGGTGCATATGCTCTCAGTGTACATAAAAGAAAAATACATTTGTCAAGAATCATAAGGTACAGCACTTAATGATTGTCATATAGGTCTAGTAAGCAATCAGGAAACAATCAATAGTAATAAAAACATAAAATGTAAAATCATAAAATAAAATAAAATAAAATAAAATGTCAGCACAGGCTATAGTCATACAGTCATAAGTGGGAGGAGATGGGTAATAGGAATGATGAAAAAAGTAGTGCAGTAATTATATAATAAGTATATAATAAATAGTTTAACATTATCGAGGGAATTATTTGTTTAACAGAGTGATGGCATTCGGGAAAAAACTGTTCTTATGTCTAGTTGTCTTGGTGTGCAGTGCTCTGTAGCGACGTTTAGAGGGTAAGAGTTGAAACAGTTTATGTCCAGGATGCGAGGGGTCATTAAATATTTTCACAGCCCTTTTTTTGACCCGTGCAGTATACAGGTCCTCACCAGATTGCAAGAGGTCTCAGGTTCAAAACCCTGCATCTCCAGTTAAAAGGGCTGCGTAGGAGGGGATATGAAGAGCTGCTGCCCAAGACCCTGGAGAGCAGCGCAGAGAGAAATGTCTGATGGGAGGGAAGCTTGGGACGGAGTCCTTTTGGCACCATGATTCTTCCAAGCACAAACCAAGCCTTTCCTATGGTGCAAGTCATTGGTCACAAGTTACATAGTAAGGTGTTAGGTCCTGGATCAGTGATCAAAAAGAGGACTCTAGGTTTTGAAACCAGAAATCTTTATTGGGTTGGCAACAGGTACTCAGCTTCAGAGAGCCAGTTCTAGTGATCCTTTTTTAAAATTTTTTTTATTGTATAGAGTATTATTATATTTGTTACAATCAATATGTTTGTTCCAACTATACATTTTTCCTTTTTCACCCCCCCCCCCCCCCCTCTTTTCCATTGATTATTTCAAGCAAGCAGCAGAAGGTTCATTCTTCTTATTCTCTTGTTCCATGGTTCTTCGTTAAATCCGGCTTCTTCCATCCATTTTTCATACAATGTCCATAGCTTCATAATATCTTCTAGTTTCTCTTCTCTAGTGTATTTTTTGCCAGTCTCTCAAAAATCTCCAACTGTATTTGTTCCCAAATATATTCCAACCATTTTGAGACTGTCCATTTCTTGTTATCTTTTCCAGCCCAATTTCAACACTGCGTGTGCTGCTCTAATCATTATTTTATACATTGGTTCCAAATTTCTGTTCACTCTTATATAATCTATTATCCCCACAATTATTAAATCATTGTTTACATCAATTTTACTTTTACCAACTGTTCTACATATTTCAATATATTCTCCCAAAACTCTTTAGTTCTAGTGATCCTGGCTTTTAGAAGAAGAAGAGGAAGAGGAGGAGTTCGATTTATATCCCCCCCTTTCTCTCCTGTAAAGAGACTCAAAAGGGCTGATGATCTCCTTTCCTTCCCCCCCCCCCATTAACAGCAAACAAATGCTTCAAAGCAGAGGCGAGTAAGGGGAAAGCACCTGGTGCACGGGTTCGTCCTCCTCCTTCCTCCCTGGAACAGCCTAGGGGAAGGGAAAGGAGTTTATAAGCCCCTTTGAGTCTCCTTACGGGAGAGAAAAAGCAGGATATAAATCCAAACTCCTCCTCCTCTTCTTCTTCTTCTTCTTCTTCTTTGTCTGCTTCTTCTTCTTCTTCTTCTGACACAACGCCTCTCATTTCTTTCCTCGCTGCCATGAGGGAAAACATGTATGCCGGTGGAGAGAATGTGCAGATGAATGGAGACACTCCATTACGACGGGGCCGCCGCGGCCAGGGGGCCACGGGCGACTCTGAAGAATTGCAACGCGACCGGCAAGTGAGTGTTGTCAGAAGGGGTCCTTTTGCTTCTGTGTGACAACCTCTGGGAGTGTCCTGGCATTCCAATATCTTTTGTACCCCGATCTCAGCGCTGATCGTGACGCGTTCTTCTCCCGCCAGGTTCTTCGGGTGGCCTAATCAAAGACGTCGCCCGTTTAAAGGCCTTTCTTTCGCCAGCCGATTTCTACGACGCGTTCAACATCCAAGCCCCTTTCTGCCATTCTCTTCATTTATCTGGCGACTGCTGACCAACGCCATCACCTTTGGGGACTGCTCGGTGACGAACGGAGAACATGCAGGTTAGCCGTGGAGCTGGATAATAATGCTGCCTCCAACTATCGCTGCAGATGCAACAGGGTAGATGTAGTTTAAATATTTGCAAGGCTGACCCTTAGGAGGAGCAACACAAAGAAATTTGCGCCAAATATAGGATTGCCTGCAATGCATCAATCAATTTTACACCCAGGAAAAAGGGTGTTACGATAATATATTCATAAATATGAAGCTCAACCCAAAAAAAGAAAGTAATTTGTTAGAGAAGAGCAAATGCACCAGTGGCAAAATTAATTGAAAGGGATTCAATTTCAAATGCGCATGCAGTGTTATCCAACAACATACAATGAAGTGATAATAACAAAATCCGCAGAGATAGTCGGTGAGTAATACAGACTTCAAAGGCTTGTGGTGATGTCAGATGAATATTTTTGTAGAAAGTCACATAACTAGTTCGCATTCTGAGATGGCTAATTGCACAGTCCAATGGTACAAGATCACCTAGTGCAGTGGTGGCGAACCTATGGCACGGTGCCAGAGGTGGCACTCAGAGCCCTCTGTGTGGGCACTGCCAAGACAGAGTTCATCATGTGGGAGGGTGGAAAATCACCCCCCCCACAAACACATATCTTGGCTGGCCTGGGCATGATCCTTTACCTGGGAGTAAGCTTGGTTGCTGGCAATGGGGCTTGCTTCTGAGTAAAACCCTCCTAGGATCGCGATTCACGCGACAGTTGCTTCACTAAGCTAACTCCTGAGTAACGATGCCTCGAGCCAACCATTTTTCTAAACTAAAACCTCAGTATTCAGGTTAAATTGCCGTGGTTGGCACTTTGCGATAAATAAGTGGGTTTTTGGGTTGGGCACTCGGTCTCGAAAAGGTTAAGCCATCACTGACCTAGTGTTTAATGGGGAGGGGAGTGAAAAGTACTTGGAGGCTTCGGTCCTGTCTGTTTTGGAAGCTCTGCCCCCACCTCCATCCTGGATTGTAACAAATAATGTGTAATGATGCAGACGGCTCCAACAGGAACCTGCTCAGTGTCGCCTCCTTAATTTATATTGCCCCAGGGGTTTGTGCACTTGAATTGTGGGGAGGGTCATGGCTAGGTGGTAGAGCATCAGTTTGGTATGCACCTAAGTCCCCGGTTCAGTCCCCGCATCTTCAGTTAAAGGACGACGTGATGAGACCTCTATTTGAGACCTGAGAGAGCTTCCAGTCTGAGTAGGCAATACTTCATGGAACAAGGTTCTGATTCAGTGTGAGACAGTTTCATAAGAACATAAGAACTAGTCTGCTGGATCAGACCAGAGTCCATCTAGTCCAGCTCTCTGCTACTCGCAGTGGCCCACCAGGTGCCTTTGGGAGCTCACATGCAGGAGGTGAAAGCAATGGCCTTCTGCTGCTGCTGCTGCTCCTGAGCACCTGGTCTGGTCTGCTAAGGCATTTGCAATTTGAGATCAAGGAGGATCAAGATTGGTAGCCATAGATTGACTTCTCCTCCATAAATCTGTCCAAGCCCTTTTTAAAGCTATCCAGGTTAGTGGCCATCACCACCTCCTGTGGCAGCATATTCCAAACACCAATCACACGTTGCGTGAAGAAGTGTTTCCCTTTATTAGTCCTTCCCCAGCATTTTCAATGAATGCCCCCTGGTTCTAGTATTGTGAGAAAGAGAGAAAATTTCTCTCTGTCAACATTTTCTACCCCATGCATAATTTTATAGACTTCAATCATATCCCCCCCTCAGACGTCTCCTCTCCAAACTAAAGAGTCCAAAATGCTGCAGCCTCTCCTCATAAGGAAGGTGCTCCAATCCTTCAATCATCCTCGTTGCCCTTCTCTGCACTTTTTCTATCTCTTCGATATCCTTTTGAGATGTGGCGACCAGAACTGAACACAGGACTCCAAGTGCGGTTGCACCACTGCTTTATATAAGGGCATGACAATCCTTGCAGTTTTATTACCAACTCCTTTCCTAATGATCCCCAGCATAGAGTTTGCCTTTTCACAGCTGCCATGCATTGAGTTGACATTCCCATGGAACTATCAACTAAGACGCCCAAATCCCTTTCCTGGTCTGTGACTGATAGGACTGACTCGTGTAGCGTGTATGTGAAGTTTGGATTTTGCCCCTATGTGCTTCATGTTTCATGTGTTTATGTGTTTATGGTACAGTCCTTCACATACAGTTTCATGTGTTTATGGTACAGTCCTTCACATTCCGGGGGTCTAAACCTTGGTAGGCCTCGGTTTAGACTGAGAGTTTCTTGATGTAGATTTAATTCAGTGTAATATTCCCTGCCCACCAAAAAGGAACCAAAGAATGCTGTCCGGGAACAATAATTCAAATTTGAGAACAGAACTTCCTACTTGCCAGAGCAGTGATTCTCAACCAGGGTTCCGTGGGGTACCATGAGCACGCCCCAGGGTACCATGACAATGCTATCGCCTCCCCCCCCCCCCCAATCGAATCAAATGGATTTTGAAGGGGTTCAGAAGCTTCATGGGCTCCCTTTAAACAACACTGAAAAACAGCATTGTTTTATTTGCCTAAATTCGGTGTGGATGGGGGGGTAGATTTTATTTATTTATTTATTTATTTATTTATTTATTTATTTATTTATTTATTTATTTATTTATTTATTATTTCGATTTTTATACTGCCCTCTCCCCGAGGGAGAACTCCCCCCAATCCATGTCGAATTTAGGCAAACAAGCAACGCGGTTGTAGATGCTGCTTTCCTCCCTCCCCCCCTGCTTGCCACTCCCCACCTACAGGCCAAAATGGAAAAAACCTAAAAATGCAAAAAAAAAATCAAATGAACCTCAGGGGTACCCTGAGATATGAGGAGCGAGGTCAAGGGTACCACGATGTCGAAAAGGTGGGAAACACTGTGCCAGAGCTTAGGGAAATGAAAGTACACCCAAATAGTAATCAGTCTACTGATAATGAAACTCCAGAAGATAGGGAGATAAAACGCTATCAAATTTTGTGAGTAATTCTCTCTCTCTCTGTGTCTCTCTTGCTGGTCAAATATTTGTTCTTGGAAAGAAGGAAGTTAGCATAACAAAGGCTTCTCTCATGCCTTTGCTGCTTCCTGGTTCACCCTGGCAGTTTGTGGCAACCAATGGGAAGGTTGTGGGTGGGGAAATGGGGGAGCACTGTTGCATCACTTCTAAGAACCACTGGAAATTCTGTGATAAAACCACAGCATCATGTACAGCGCTATGTCACTTCTGGTAAAAAGCCAGAAGTGACATAGGGTAGTTCGAGGAACTGCCAAAAACTCTGTGGTAAAAACCACAGACTTTCCAGCAATTCCTAGAGCTATCCTATTTTGTTTCCAGCTTTTTACTAGAAGGGACATAAGGCTACAAGCGATATTGTGCATTTTAGTAATCTTTCTCTTGCTGCTGCTCCAAGAACTACAAAGCAACTGGAGTGGGACCCCTACGCAGATCTGCTCCCCATAAATGTGGCTTGTTTTCTGCGACCTCAGAGACTAAAACACGGAGTAATGGATTCAAGGCAGAGGTGGGATTCAGCAGGTTCTCACAGGTTCCCAAGAGTAGGTTACCAATTATTTGTGGGTGCCGAGAGGGGGTTACTAATTGGTGATTTTGCCACGTGATTTTTGCCTTAGTTACGCCCCTCCTCTCAGCAGTAGCGCGCAGAACTTGAAGCAGTCCAGCAGGAGGTGCACCGGCATGTGTGGCAGCCTGCGCCTGCGTGCATTCGTTTGCTGCCCAAGGACCGGCGCAGCAGCTGCATCCTTGCCACAGCCCCGCCCAGGAATGGCCCGCCCCCATAATGCCCAGCCACGCTCATCGTGCCCCGCCCAGCCGCATTGGCGCTACTCCACAGTTTGAATCCCACCACCATGGGAACCTGTTACTAAAATGTTTGGATCCCACCACTGGTTCAAGGTGCAGGAAAAGAGTTTCCAACTAAACATTAGGAAGAACTTTCTGACTGTCAGGGCTGTTCGACCGTAGAATTCACTGCCTCGGAGAGTGGTGGAGTCTCCTTCTTTGGAGGTTTCTAAAGAGAGGCTGGATGGCCATCTGACAGAAGTGCTTTGACTGTGTGTTCCTGCATTGCAGGGGGTTGGACTTGATGGCTCTTGGGGGTCTCTCCCAACTCTATGATTCTATGATTCTGTTGCCACAGAACTTTGCCTGAAGTGGGCTGCTGTCCTTTGTAAACCCGCTCGTTCATCTGTTTGTTCCATGGAATGACCCTGCTTACGATTGCTGATGCGCTGGAATTTTTTTTCCCACCCTTCCACAAAGCTCTTCTTTATCTCTGCAAACACTAATTCTGAGGAAAGTGGGATCCTGGGAACCGGGTTACAAAATCTGTGTGCCTCGGTCTCTGTGCAGCAGTTAGTTCAATATTAGCACTGGCTCCGAGTCGCATCGGGCACTTATCGTTGCCGGCTCCACTATTTTGACTCACAGTTGCAGAGGGAGGATGTTTGTTGACGAAGGGGAGCGGTAGTTTAGATTTCAGCGAGGCCTTACGCCAAGGCTCACCGTTTCTTAGAAGGCCGGATGCCGTTCAGCTGCAGAATATTTTACAACCCTGTCAAGTAGATGTTGTCGAGGGTGTTATTATTACTATTATTTTATGCAGCTTATACGCCGCCCTTCCCCTCACAGGTGTTGAGGGTAGAGCAGTTCCAAACGAAAGATTCTTGGGTAGATTTGGGGCTCACCTTCACGATGACCAGGCTACGAATGACATGGGCCAGTGCCGTGTACTTTCCAAAATATAATCCTCTCTTTTATTGTTTCGGTAAAGCAATAACTCCTGTTGTTAAGAATGTTGCTTCTGTTTACTTTTTTTTTTTTTAATGGCTGATCCAGGCTTTGCATTCCAGTTTTTCGCCCTTAAGCACAACCGCTGTTTGGAAGTCTCTGTCAGATATCTTTTGTTTTTCATTCCTGACATCACCAAACAGCGAAGGGAAACAGAACGTGGAGTTTGTGGCATGCCATCAAGGGCACCCAATGAACTCCGCTGTTCAGGCTCGGGTTTCTTTGACCTGAAACAACAACAAAAACATGAATGTGGAGAGACTAACCTTGAAACAGGGTGTCGTCAAAGGGTTTCCCGATCAGAAGCAACTGGCTGTTGTGGGTTTTCCGGGCTGTGTAGCCGGGGTCTGGTAGTTTTTGCTCCTGACATTTTGCTTGCATTTGTGACTGGTGGCAGCTGCTGCCAAAGCAACGTTGCTAAAAATCTGCTTAGCCAATCAGAACCGTTGCTGGGCGAAAACCGTACCTGGTCCCACCACCTCCAAAGAACACTTGGCAGGGGCCAGGAAAACATGTCAGTGGGCTCCAGTGAGTCTGCAGACTGGGGGATCATTAGGAAAGGAATTGATAATAAAACTGTAAAGATTGTCATGCCCTTATATAAAGGAGTGGTGCGACCGCATTTGGAGTACTGTGTCCAGTTCTGGTCGCCGCATCTCAAAAAGGATATTGAGGAGATAGAAAAAGTGCAGAGAAGGGCAACAAGGATGATTGAGGGACTGGAGCACCTTCCCTATGAGGAGAGGCTGCAGCGTTTGGGACTCTTTAGTTTGGAGATGAGACGTCTGAGGCGGGGGGGATATGATTGAAGTCTATAAAATTATGCATGGGGTAGAAAATGTTGACAGAGAGAAATTTTTCTCTCTTTCTCACAATACTAGAACCAGGGGGCATTCATTGAAAATGCTGGGGGAAAGAATGAGGACTAATAAAAGGAAACACTTCTTCACGCAACGTGTGATTGGTGTTTGGAATATGCTGCCACAGGAGGGGGTGATGGCCACTAACCTGGATAGCTTTAAAAAGGGCTTGGACAGATTTATGGAGAAGAAGTCGATTTATGGCTACCAATCTTGATCCTCTTTGATCTGAGATTGCAAATGCCTTAACAGTCCAGGTGCTTGGGAGCAACAGCCGCAGAAGGCCATTGCTTTCACATCCTGCATGTGAGCTCCCAAAGGCACCTGGTGGGCCACTGCGAGTAGCAGAGAGCTGGACTAGATGGACTCTGGTCTGATCCAGCTGGCTTATTCTTATGTTCTTATGTTCATATTGGGGACATCTGGGTCTAAACCCTTTAAAAAACTATTTGTGCTTATGACTTCCCTCAGCAGCCAATTCCACAATTCAGAAGCATTATTTGTTTGTTTGTTTGTATATAAATATTTATGTCCCAGCTCACATCGGGATCTCTCAGCAACTTACACAGGTTAAAAACAATTTTAAAAGTCCCAATAAAAACATCATAAATAAATTATAACAATTAAAACAACAATAAAAATAGCATAAAAATCTACCCACACTCTGACTCCTACACCCCCCGGACCAGCAGCTGTAGAGAGGGTTTCTGGGGGGGCTGGTGAAATGCCTGGGCACAAAGAAAGGTCTTTGCCATGCACCAAAACCTATAAAACCCATGAGAGCCAGTGCAGTTTAGTGGTTAAGAGCAGGTGGATTCTAATATGGAGAACTGGGTTTGATTCTCCACTCCTCCGTCTGAGTGGCAGAGGCTTATCTGGTGAACCAGATGTGTTTCCGCACTCCTACATTCTTGCTGATCTTGGGCTAGTCATAGTTCTCTCAGAACTCTCTCAGCCCCACCTACCTCACAAGGTGTCTGTTGTGGGGAGAGGAAGGGAAAGGAGCTTGTAAGCCACCTTGAGTCTCCTTACAGGGGTGAAAGGGGGGTATAAATGCAAACTCTTCTTCTAAAGCAGGGGTGGGCAATTATTTTTTTCATGGGGCCGCATAAGAAACAGAAAATATTGTGGAGGGCCGGGCCAAAAGGCAGAGGGGTGAGGCGCTTTTGAAAGCCCCGCAGAAGCCGGCAGCCAAGGCAACCGGCTTCTGCGGGGCTTTCAAAGGCGCCTTGCTCCCCAGCAAGGCAGTGGGGCCAGTCAGGGTCATCCGGCGGGCCGGATGTGGCCCGTGGGCCGTATAATGCCCAGATCTGTTCTAAAGGATAAGTTCATGGTGAATCTCCAAGGGCAGACTATTCCCAGAGTTTGTAGGTAACCTTTATACCCCCAGATGTTATGGACTACAATTCCCATCAGCCTCTGCCAGCATGGCCAATTGACCATGCTGGCAGGGACTGATGGGAATTGTAGTCCATAACATCTGGAGTGCCAAAGGTTCGCCACCACGGGCCTAGGGGAATCAAGGAGAAAACATTCCTGTGTGCCCCTGCACCTCAGTGAGGGAGAGGTACCATCAGGAGCACCTCCCCCTGTGACCCAGTGCCCAGGCAGGTACCAGTGGGCGCAGGCACTCCTTCAGGTAGGCAGGACCAAAGCCATACAGGATGCCAGCTGTAACAACCTGTTTCTCCGTTCCCTAGGGCGTGTTGGAAAGTTTTTTGGGCACCGCTGTGACAGGGGCTGTCTTCTGCTTTCTCGCTGGCCAGCCACTCACAATCCTGAGCAGCACCGGGCCTGTCTTGGTCTTCGAACGGCTTTTATTTAACTTCAGCAAGTAAGTCGGGGGGATGGGGAGAAACAGGGGCAGCCAGGCTCAATAGCGTAGTTGTTGCTGCCAGTGGGACGCTGTAAGTTGGCTTTAAGGAAAAGGAGCAGAATGCAGGTATTTTACAGGGTAATCCATCTGTGAAACCTGTGAGCAGCAGTGGCGTAGTGGTTAAGAGCAGGTGCACTCTAATCTGGAGAACCGGGTTTGATTCCCCGCTCGGCCACTTAAACGGTGGCGGCTTATCTGGGGAACTAGATTAGCTTGTGCACTCCAACACACGCTGGCTAGTCACAGCGTTTCGGAGATCTCTCAGCTCCACCCACCTTGCAGGGTGTTTGTTGTGGGTGGGGGGGAAGGGAAAGGAGACTGTACGTTCCTTTGAGTCTCCTTACAGGAGAGAAAGGGGGGATATAAATCCAAACTCCTCCTCCTCCTCCTATGTTTCCTTGTGCAAAGGGCAGATGAGGACACGTCAGGTTGACAATTCTGGGTTGGGAAATGAGGGATGGAGCCTGGGGAGGGTATAGTTTGGGGACGAGAGGGAGCTCAATAGGGGCATGAGGCCATAGAGTCTATTCTCCAAAGCAGCCGTTTTCTCTAGGCATATCCCTGTAGCCTCAAGAAATTCCAGAGGAGCGCGTACGTAGACACACGCTTTTGTCTTAACAACTCTGCAAGGGAGGCCAGTCCAGATGGAGCAGTCGGGCCAAGATTGCCCCATGAGCTTTCCAGCGGAGGGGAGATTTGAACCCAGTTCTCATGGGAGCTAATCCCGAATGCTCTAGCGACCTGATCACGCTTATTCTTTTTGAAGAAGAAGAGCTTGGATTTATATCCCCCCCTTTCTGTCCTGTAAGATACTCAAAGGGACTTACAATCTCCTTTCCCTCCCCCCGCCCCCACAACAAACACCCTGTGAGGTAGGTGGGGCTGAGAGAGGTCACCCAGCTGGCATGTGTTGCACAAGCTAATCTGATTTCCCAGATAAGTCTCCATAGCTCAAGTGGCCAAGTGGGGAATCAAACCCGGTTCTCCAGATTGGAGTGCACCTGCTCTTAACCACTACACCTCGCTGGCTCTCTGGACTGATCA
Organism: Sphaerodactylus townsendi; assembly: GCF_021028975.2. NCBI lineage: Eukaryota > Metazoa > Chordata > Lepidosauria > Squamata > Sphaerodactylidae > Sphaerodactylus > Sphaerodactylus townsendi. The sequence goes on from NW_025950363.1 coordinate 884,778, forward strand.
GCTTATTGCTTGTTCTTTATGGACTGATCAGCTGAGTTCTGATAGTTTTCTAGTGTTTCTTTGAGCGCTGGCTAGAACTGATCCCAAAACCAAACGGGTGGGTTTTAATGGTGTGGAACACTCTGTCCTTCAGTGCGATTATTTTGTCCGCTCTCGTTGCTCCTTCTGTTTTAACTGGGATTATGTGTTTTATTGTTCAGAGAAAACGGCTTTGATTATCTGGAGTTCCGGCTCTGGATCGGCCTGTGGTCGGCCTTCCTGTGTCTCATCCTGGTGGCCACGGACGCCAGCTTCTTGGTCCAGTACTTCACCCGCTTTACGGAAGAAGGGTTTTCTTCCCTGATCAGCTTCATCTTCATCTACGACGCTTTCAAGAAGATGATCAAGCTCGCCGAATACTACCCCATTAATTCCCATTTTAAAGTGGGGGAAGTCACCCTTTATTCCTGTACCTGCCTGCCGCCAGATCCAGGTAAGAGTGAGCCTGTCTCCAGCGGCTCATCAGATGGTCTGCGTGAGATGACTCAGGAATCTGATAGTGCTAAAAATACTGCGCCTTTCCTAAGCTTCTCTTACCTGTCCTGACGTTCTATATCAGTGATGGCGAACCTTTGGCACGCCAGATGTTATGGACTACAATTCCCATCAGCCCCTGCCAGCATGGCCAATTGGTAGGGGCTGATGGGAATTGTAGTCCATAACATCTGGCGTGCCAAAGGTTCGCCCCCACGGCTCTATATTGTCAGCCTGCCTGGCACACCAAAGGTTGCATGCGAAAACCTCTTATCCACTACCTGTGTTTTGTTTAGCCACAGCAGAAACCTGTGAGGTCCAGTAACAATCAAGCTATTTCTATACATTTATTTTATTTTATTGAGAGGTTAAAAAGGAAAATACAAAATCAGATCGTCCGGTATTATAAAAAGGTGAAACAGTAATAAAGGAGACTTCTCTTGAAAGCTTATACCCAGAGGCGTAACTGCAATGGGGACATCTGGGGCAGCTCGCCCCAGACGCTGCCATTGCACTCACGTGGGGGCGGGGAAGGGCGGGGGGCACGCAGGCAGTTCATGCCCCAGGTGCAGTTCCCTCTCCCTTTGTCACTTCTCATACCTGTTGGTCTGCCAGGTGCTGCTGGCCTTGAATCTAACCATCATGCACATTTGTTCCCTCATCTTTATCCATCTTTCCTACAAGCTGCTCCTTACATCCCATTAATATTTGGTCATTGACTGTAAATAAAGTCTTCTTCTACATCCCATTATTCCTCACAGCAACCCTGTGAGGTAGGTCTGTTTAGGTGATGATGGTTCTGCAACCTGCGGCTCTCCAGATGTTCATGGAATACAATTCCCATCAGATGTTCATGGAATACAATTCCCATACTGGCAGGGGCTGATGGGATTTGTAATCCATGAACATCTGGAGAGCTGCAGGTTGCAGGCCCCTGCTCTAGAGTTATTCAGTAGATTTCAGGGCAAAGCATGGATTTGAACCTGGATTTCCCCAGTCAAGATCCAGTTTTATAGCTATCGTGCCACGTTGTTGTGTTTTGTTTGTTTACAATTTCTGTGCTTCCTTTTGGCCCAATGATGTCTGCCAAGGTGGCCAAGAGCTAAAACAAAACACTGGTGCAGTGACCTTTAGCTTTAGCATTGAAGTTTGATTTGAAAATAAAACGTTGCACAAACGTATCATAAAAGCACTTTAAACCCAAACTGAAACTCACGTTGAAAGTGTATAAAACAGTTCTTAAAGGAAAATTAGCTGTGCTCGGCTGTCAGTACCCTACTAATACTTCTTCCAGATTAGGGAAGAGACAAGACTTGAACAAAGTCTCCCAGCAGAGTGATTTATATGCCCTTAATCCTGTTGACTTGCATGGAATTCGACAAGTTTTCAATGCTGTGGCCAGATACAGAAGTTGAAATACCAAGTTTGGAAGAACCTGAAAAGGAGAAAATGCCATGCATTTGTCTGTTTTGCTTAGACCTAGATTTTGAGGTTCTTTATACCGCTGGTCTAAGACCGTACTCATTAAATTTGTATTTGAGGTACTTTATAGTACAGTTGGTGGCGATTTTTGCTTGTATTAAATAGTTGCAGGCAATCCATAATACTGCTTGTGAAACCTTCTGTGGAATAATTTGTGGGTGTGTAATTTTCCCCATCGCAGTCAGCAACAGATCTTTAACGAAAGCTAGATTTGTGTCCAGTAACACCTTGTTGGCCAACAACATTTTCAGAGTCAAACAAAGGGAGCTTTGGTCATCTCAGGTTTATACCCCTCAAATCTTGCTCCCCCCTATCAGGCTCTTCTGCTGCATATCAACATGGCCATCTTCCCAGAACTAGCTTAGTGAAAGCTGTCCTGAATTCTTTTTACATCGCACCTGCCGGCATCCATAAAAGCCGAACAGAGTTAACCCCACAGAGAAATCTAACACAGGGAAAAATACGTTTGTTGGAGGGAACTACCGCGGAGTTTATGGCAGGCACCCGGTCTCCCTTATCCAAATGAGAAGGGTCTTTGCGCCTCCTGCTGTTCAGCAGATGGTACTGCAGCAATGGAGCTTTTACAAGGGGGGAATTGTCCCCCCAAGAGGCCACAAAGTACTCTTGACATATGTTCATCCAGCCTCTGTTTAAAAAACCTCCAAAGAAGGAGACTCCACCGCCTTCCGAGGCAGTGTATTCCACTGTGAAAGAGCCCTGACAGTCAGAAAGTTCTTCCTAATGTTTAGGTAGAATCTCTATACTCTGTGTCCGTTCTCCAAGTGATCTCTAGTCTCTGAGGCAGCAGAAAACAAGCTTGCTCCCTTCTTCAACATGGCACCCCTTCAGATATTTAAACATAGCTATCATGTCCCTCCTTAACCTTTGCTTCTCCAAACTAAACATCCCCAGCTCCCCAAGTCTCTCCTCAGAGGGCATGGATTCCAGCTTGTCAGTATCCTTCTTGAATTGCAGTGCTCAGAACCAAACACAGTATTCATAAGACCATAAGAACATAAGAACAAGCCAGCTGGATCAGACCAGAGTCCATCTAGTCCCACTCTCTGCTACTCGCAGTGGCCCACCAGGTGCCTTTTGGGAGCTCACATGCAGGAGGTGAAAGCAATGGCCTTCTGTTGCTGCTGCTGTTGCTCCCGAGCACCTGCTGGACTGTTAAGGCATTTGCAATCTCAGATCAAAGAGGGATCAAGATTGGTAGCCATAAATCGACTTCTCCTCCATAAATCTGTCCAAGCCCCTTTTAAAGCTATCCAGGTTAGTGGCCATCACCACCTCCTGTGGCAGCATATTCCAAACACCAATCCCACGTTGCCTGAAGAAGTGTTTCCTTTTATTAGTCCTAATTCTTCCCCAGCATTTTCAATCTATGCCCCTGGTTCTAGTATTGTGAGAAAGAGAGAAAAATGTCTCTGTCAACATTTTCTACCCCATGCATAATTTCATAGACTTCAATCATATCCCTCAGTTCAGACGCCTCCTCTCCAAACTAAAGAGTTTCGAGGTGAGGTCTGACCAACGAGAGTAGAAAAGTGTGTGACATTTTTCTCCCACTCTATGAGAGGTTGTTGTTGATTGTCTGTTGGATGTGAGTGCTTTAAAAAAAAAATCAAAGCAGGGTTGTACAAGAGTTTTGTTAACAGAGGAGAAAGTTCTGGCTTGTTCCTACTGTGTATAACGCAGCATCAACCTGAGACGGAGCAGGCTCTCTTTAGGGCTATTTTCATGTTCCCTGCACTTTTCCATTCATGGTTTCTGGAATCCGAATGAATAAGGCAAAAGCTGACAGACATCTTGGTTTTTATCCAGGCCTCCATCCCCAGTGTTGAATCATGGTGGTGCAGTTTACCATCTGTTTATTTAGTCCATTTTTTAAAAAATCCTGCCCTTCCTCCAAGAACCTCAGGGTGTCATACATCGCTCTTCCTTCTCTCCAATGATTCTCACAGCAGCCCTGCATGGTAGGCTGCATGAGAGCCAGCATGGTCGAGTGGTTAAGAGCAAAGTTCTTCTAATCTGAGAACCGGGTTTGATTCCCCACTCTTCCACTTCTGAGCTGTGGGAGGCTTATCTGGGGAACCAGATTAGCTTGTGCACTCTAGCACGCAAGCCAGCTGGGTGACCTTGGGCTAGTCATAGTTCCTCAGAGCTCTTCAGCCCCACCCACCACACAGGATGTTTGTTGTGGGGAGAGGAGGGGAAAAGGAGATTGTAAGCCACCTTGACTCTCCTTGCAGAAGAGAAAGGTGGCGGGATATAAATCCAAACTTCTTCTTCTTCTTCTAGGCTGTGAGAGAGTCATCTAGTGAGCATCATGAAAAATGCAAGGATCTGAACCCAAGTCTCCTAAATCCCTTTGCCAACACTCTAATCACTGCAATTTGCTGGCATTGGTTGGAGAACAGGGTGGGTTGATGCCCCTGCTCAGACAGCTCACTTTAGTCCATTGCTGAAGTGGAACCCGCCACTCCCTCAGAGCCATCATACTTTCCTGTACCTTTGTAGGAAATTTGCCGATTCTGCCTTTCATCTTTTCTTTCTTTTCTGGACTAGAGTCAGGTTTATCTTCAGTCCTCACAACCGCCGCTATTGTCCGCCGAATACTTTCATGGGTATCAACGGTTGGATCCTGTGGATCCTGCACTGCCACTAATGGTGGGCATTTTCATCGGGTGCACGGATTGTTCTATAGGATTGCCAGGTCTGGGGTGACAGGTCCTGGAGATTTTGGAGATGAGACCTGAAGAGGGTGGGGTTTGAGGAGGGAGGGACTTCAGAGATCATGTGGATTGCCAGTAGGCCGAACTCATGGCCTTCAGATACAGTGGGATTATGTTCTTGCTCATCCCCTGCCAGCATGATGCTGGCAGGGGATGATGGGAACTGTAGTCGATAACATCTGGAGGGCCATGAGTTTGACACCTATGACTTAATAGAATCCCACCACTGTAGTCCATAACATCTGGAGGGTCGCGAGTTTGACACCTGTGTATTTTTTTTTAAACCTTTATTAGGCATAAAACCGGTGTGTGTCAAGAATTTCAAATACAATAAGAAGATCATTATTGCGCAACTTGCAGTACACAGAGTAAAAATATAGCAACAGCTTCAGAGATTTCAACATTAGAGTTATTTAGAAGCTTAGCCATTTTTATTTTATCAGAAAGGAGCATAAATCCTGTTGGTCATACAGTTCTCAAATCAGTTCTGATGTTGTTGTATTTTGAACAATGAAGCAGAATGTGAGAAAGTGTATCGGTTGCATCAGGACAAAATTGACCTGTGTATTAAGTTATCAAACGGTTGCCCCCCGTCGCCCACTTACCTGGCTGCTGCGTTGAAGGGCGAGTGAGGGGGTTTTCTGAGCCCCAAAGCGACCAGGCGGCAAGGTGCCAGACTGCTCCGGGGCTCAGAAAGCCCCCTCACTCGCTCTTAAGAACATAAGAACATAAGAACTAGCCTGCTGGATCAGGCTAGAGTCCATCTAGTCCAGCACTCTGCTACTCACAGTGGCCCACCAGGTGCCTTTGGGAGCTCACATGCAGGATGTGAAAGCAAGGGCCTTCTGCTGCTGCTGCTGCTCCTGAGCACCTGGCCTGCTAAGGCATTTGCAATCTGAGATCAAGGAGGATCAAGATTGGTAGCCATAGATTGACTTCTCCTCCATAAATCTGTCCAAGCCCTTTTAAAAGCTATCCAGGTTAGTGGCCATCACCACCTCCTGTGGCAGCATATTCCAAACACCAATCCCACGTTGCGTGAAGAAGTGTTTCCTTTTATTAGTCCTAATTCTTCCCCCCAGCATTTTCAATGAATGCCCCCTGGTTCTAGTATTGTGAGAATGAGAGAAAAATTTCTCTCTGTCAACATTTTCTACCCCATGCATAATTTTATAGACTTCAGTCATATCCCCCCTCAGCCGCCTCCTCTCCAAACTAAAGAGTCCCAAACGCTGCAGCCTCTCCTCATAAGGAAGGTGCTCCAATCCTTCAATCATCCTTGTTGCCCTTCTCTGCACTTTTTCTATCTCTTTGATATCCTTTTTGAGATGTGGCGACTAGAACTGAACACAGTACTCCAAGTGCGGTCGCACCACTGCTTTATATAAGGGCATGACAATCCTTGCAGTTTTATTATCAACTCCTTTCCTAATTATCCCCAGCATAGAGTTTGCCTTTTTCACAGCTGCCGTGCATTGAGTTGACATTCCCATGGAACTATCAACTAAGACGCCCAAATCCCTTTCCTGGTCTGTGACAGATAGCACTGACCCCTGTAGCGTGTATGTGAAGTTTGGATTTTTTGCCCCATGTGCATCACTTTACATTTAGCTACATTGAACTGCATTTGCCATTTCTTAGCCCACTCACCTAATTTATCAAGGTCCACTTGGAGCTCTTCGCAATCCTTTGTGGTTCTCACCACCCTACATAATTTGTATCATCTGCAAACTTTGGTATCATCTTCCCTGGGGTGGTGGGATGTAGCCGGTTAGCTACCAGTTCGGCCGAACCAGTGCAAACCAGCTGAATCCCACCACTGGTTATAATGCCATAGAGTCCACTTTCCAAAGTATTTTCTCTACAGGAACTGAACTCTACCAGCTAAACATCCGTTGTCATCCCACGAGATCTCCAGTCACAACCTGTAGGTTGGTAACCCTAATTTTTGCCAACCATAGGGGCTCTGATATCCAACCTAATATTTTTCCTGAGCTGTATAATCTAGGACTGATGAACAGATCTGAAGATGAGGTCCTTTTAATAACAAGCAATTTCCTGACAATTACAATTGACAGTGCTGTTAAACGTACGTTTGGCTGCTCTTAAATTGGTGTACACCAGAGATGCATTTTCAGTGTTTCGGTAAACCTGTCAGGAAGCTCTCTTTTTACATAAAACAGGGGGAAACACTGGTAGTTTTCTGTTTGTTTTAATTGTAAGCTCAAACATTTACCTTTTGAATGCATTATCTCTATATAATGCAAGAATAACATTGTCCCTATTTAGTAAAAGAATAACATGGCTGAAAGTTATCAGTCCTGATCTTGTAATATAGATAAAATGTACTGGGATCTCCTGGATATAATTTAATAAGGATATATTAAAGATTAATTTCCAAAGAAGCCCTGATCATGTTTCAACATGTAATCGTAGAGTAACAGAAATAATCTCCTGGCAATTATCATCCAATGATGAAAGACGCAGGTTTTCTGAGAAAGTGTTGCGTAGTGTTTTTGAAACTTGGGGGTAACTTAGAATAATTTTTTGTGCTTGTTCATTGCATGAAACTAATTAAGTTAAACATTGATTTTTGTATTTTAAAAAGCTGTGAATTAAAATTTTTTTACAAAAACAAACATGCTCAGTTGAATATACCATTTGTTAAAAATTGGAATTAGATACTACCGTGTTTCCCCGAAAATAAGACAGGGTCTTATATTAATTTTTGCTCCAAAAGATGTGTTAGGGCTTACTTTCAAGGGATGTCTTATTTTTCCCCCATGATTTTGCACCCCCCAAATGACCAGATCAGCTGCACTGGAAAATCTGTAACGAGGGCTTATTTTTGGAGTAGGGCTTATATTTCAAGCATCCTCTAAAAATCCCAAAAAAATCATTCTAGGGCTTATTTTTGGGATAGGTCTTATTTTCGGGGAAACGGTAAACATGTTCAAATCTTAAGCTTAAGATCAATTTCAAAACGGATTGACTTAAACCCAAATAATTCAAGTGACTGACATATTTGATAAGCTGTTGCACAAAATTTTGCGACAAGGGCCATATACTGTGGCTTTTTATCCTGCAGTAGGCTAAAGGATTCGTGATAATTCCTTTAGCCTTGGACGCCAACTTGTAATTCCACATAAAGAAAGTAAATGCCCATGTGGCATGGGTTCTGTGGAAACAGTATCTCATATGCTGTTGAATTGTCCTTTTTATGCTGTTGAATTGTCCTTTTCCAAATTTGTTCTTCCGAAAATTCTTTATTTAATTACCACTAGTTCCCGCTGCCCTGTGAGTGGTGGCTTCAATGCTACTCATATTTTTTTCTTGTCCCTTGCAGTTAACAGCTCTTTATTCAACGTGACTACCACCACATCAGCAAATTGGCTTGCAAGTCACTCAGAGGAGATGGTAAGCGAACCACAGGGGTAAAATGGACTTGGAACGTTCGTGTTCCCTGCAGTTGTACTGTCTGCCTATTCTTGGGGGCTTTGCCTTTCACTTGCACTGTTATTTTTAAGCGGCGTTTTTTAATTATTAATGTCTTTATTAAAACATATCCCACCTTTCCTCATGGTTCCAAGATGGCTTACAAATAAGTTGTGAAGTTTATTTTATTCATTTAGAATAAAATAAAATATCCACTTCCCCCCACCGTAGCATCAACAGCGTAATTCTGTGCCCTGTTTTGACAAATAACTATCGTGATGGTCACCTAATCTCAGAGGGAAAGAGAGATTCTAGAGGAAGCTGGGGATGAAATGGGGGTGAGTGGTCAGGGAAGAAGGAAGCCCCACTGCGCCCGAACCCCTTGTGAGAGGCAGGAAGGAGAGCCAGAGAGGGGATCGTGTAAATATTCAGAGTCAAACAGAGTAACCTCCTCCAGGGTAAGGCACGTGCAACAACTGAGCCCACCCTCCTTGCTCCCATGCTACCTGCAAGCTGTGCAGATTGTTCGGTCTATTTCACGAGGCCGTTAAGAATGGGAGGAATAACCTATTAGAAATTCTGCTGGACAGCTCGACAAATGTGCTGAGTATCGCAGTGTGCGGTGAGAAAGTATTGTAGCCTTCGGGGTGCTTCGTGTTGCTGACATCCTCTTCCATTGGCAATACTGTGTGCCATCAGTTCTGAAGAAAGCAGTCCGTGCCACCTCCAAATGGGCTTTCTAGGGTCAGAACGGGTCTTAGGTCTCTGTGTCTCTGTGTCTCACCATCACCCCATCCCATCTTCCTCTGGCCCTGGAGTCCCCAACATGATAGGAACCCAAGAGCTTGAGAAGTCTCATAGATGCCTGCTAAAATATATTAAATGTACATTTCATTGCACTGTGCTTTACTCTTATCAGTAGAAAACTGTACATAAAAATCCACCTGAGCGCATGACTCTTATCTGGTGAACTGGATTTGTTTCCCTGTTCCTACACATGAAGCCTGCTGGGTGACCTGGGGCCAGTCACAGTTCTTCGGAACTCTCTCAGCCCCACCTACCTCGTAAGGTGTCTGTTGTGGGGAGAGGAAAGGAAGGAGTTAAGCTCCAAGGCTCCTTAAGGTTAAGAAAAGTGGGGACTAAATCCAAACTCTTCTCTTCTTCTTCTCCTTTTGTTACCATTCTCTTTTTCCTTCCTTGTTTCCCTGTTCTTCTCCATTACTGAAGTTTAGATTGTAAGACCATTGGGGAGGGAACCTTTTTATGGCTTATAAAATTTTTCCAAATGCAAAGGTGGGATTATAATTTGGTTTTAATAATGCATGATTGGGTGTTAATGCCTAATATTGTAATTATTTAAATATTTTCCAGTGGGCAGGTGCCTTAAAATATGAATTATTCATGGTGCAAGGTGGAGCCAGAGAGAGGTTATCCAGGACAAAATATAACTAAGACAGTGTGGTGTAGTGGTTAGCATGTCAGACTAGAATCTGGAAGTTCCAGATATGAATGCCTGCTCTATCATGGAAGCTTGCTGTGTCTAGAGTTGCCAAGTTCTCCTCTGACCACTGGTTGGGGATGGGGGGCTTGGGGTTGCCAGCTCTGGGTTGGGAAACTCCTAAAAATTTGGAGGCGAAGCCTGGGGAAGCCTGGGGCCTCAGTGAGGTGCGATGCTGTAGAATCCACCCTCCAAAGAATCCATTTTCTCCAGAGGAATTGATCTCTGTAATCTAGAGATGAGGTGTAATTCCAGAGGATCTCCAGGCCCCATCTGGAGATTGGCATCCTTAGGCCAGTCCCACTGTCATCCTGGGGTACCTCACAGAGTTGCAAGAAATGGAGGAGAGGAGGGACGTAAACCATTGTGAGTTCCCATTGGGGAGAAAGGCAGGGTGTCAGTGAAGTAAATAAATAAAACATGGCCATGGGGCCCTTTTCCTGAATTCCCTCCCCCCACTATGCAGTCAGTAGGTAACATAACTGATTTATGCACATTGGATTTCCGTATAATGAATGCATTATGTAGTTTTGGTATGTAGTGTTGGTGATGAATTCATTAGTAACTTGGAATGTTGTTTCGCTGGAGGGCCAAATACTCTTCCTCTTTGACTTGGTGAGGCGTTGACCTGAAGGTCAAAGGGGAAAGGTCAGGGGAGAGCCACCTTGTTTGTCCCTAACCAATATATACCAAGATGTTGAGATGTCCCCAGTCTTGTGGGGCTCCAGGCTCATTTGGGTTCTGCACCCCGGTGCAAACCACCTTGATTACTTAAAAGCATTGTGGCAATAACAGTAAAATACATTGTAATGACGATAATAAATGGACTGTTGCAATCATAACCGTAAATGGGAGGCTCACTGAATCTCATGCCTGGGAAGGCTTGCCAATTTTAGGAACAGCTCCCCCCAGCTGGGGCTCCCACCTATCAGGTTTAAGGGTGATCAGTTGATTGGCACCCTGTCAAGTGTGAAAGGAGCGCAGGTGTAGAGTCTCTCTCTTTAAAATCTACCATTCCCTGAGCCCAGATCAGCCGAAGAGAGCTGCCTCTGTTCTTAAAAGACAGGAAGCTATTTCTGCAGGCCGGCACCATGCACGCTCTGTGGGCCGTGTTTATTTTTGTCCTGAGATACATCTGTGAAAAGCAAAACTGTGGAAGTGAGTGCCGACAGAACAGATAAACTTGGCGGTTGTTTCTCTGAAGTCACAAGCTGCTCAGGTTCTTTAAAGCCCAAATCCTTCTCGGAGATTCTATCCACAAAGCACAGCTCAAACACCAGAATGATTTATTGAAAGGAAAAATGCCTGTTTAAAATTCGTTCGGAAATCGCTGATTAATAATTCGGCTGCATGCAGTTGTATGCAGCCGAATTGTCGGTGTATTTGCTTGCTGCAGAATGCATGGAGGAAATATCCTTGGAGGCACCTTTGTGTAATCAGCAGCATTCCAAAGCCAGTGTTGCTTATCGCAGGGAGGGGCTGTACGCATGGGCACTCCTTGCATATTCCCCATGCAGACTATTTGGGGGGGGGGGGTTGCAAGGTTGGGTGAGGCTGCATGATCCTGCCCATTCACCACCACCCCCGTGCAATGAGTGTGCACACCGATGCTTAGAGCTGCAATAATCATAATGGCTCAGTCAAGCATAATGAGTGAACATGCTGATGTGTCGGCTGCATAGGGGTTAAGAGTAGCGCTGCCATTGGCATTGTGGGAAATGCGATGTCCTGGCTGCGTAGAACCTTCTGGCCCTGTCTAAGTTTTCAGAGTCACTTTCAGTGTGTACCATATTTTTTTTGTTTTGGGCAATGACTTGCTCTAGATGACTACCACGTTTGGCTTTATTTAAAAGGGCCAGCGTTCTGTAGTGGTTAAAGTGTCAGACTAGGACCTGGGAACCCAGGTTCAAGTTCCCACTCGGATCATGGAAGCTTTTTAGGTGATCTTGGGATAATCGCAAACTCTAAGCCCTGACCAATGATCCCTAAGGCTTCCTTACCGCTGGGTGAAAGCTTGTGCTCGCCAATCTGCCAGCGAGAGCTCTCCATGCTGGATGCTAATATGGTGGCCCCAAAGCCTACAGGGAACGTTGGCTCTAACCCCAGCTAGTATTTGGATGGGCGACTTCCAAGGTGTGCCAGGGGCATGACGTGGAGACAGACAATTGCAAACCACCTGTGAAATCTCTTGCCCTGTGGGGTCATCATAAGTCAGCTGTGACTTGGCTGCAATTTTTTCTTGGGGGGCGGGTGCTGTTTGGTTCTTGAGGAGCTCCTCCTTAATGACAACCACGTTTGGCTTTATTCTCAGCACAATGGTACAATTGACTGGGCCTCTCTGACCAAAAAGGAGTGTCTAAAATACGGGGGCGCCGTCTTGGGAAACAACTGCAAGTATGTTCCTGACATCACCCTTATGTCCTGTATCCTGTTTTTGGGCACCTACACCTGCTCCATGGCCTTGAAGAAATTCAAGACCAGCCGCTATTTCCCAACCACTGTAAGTAGCTCTGCTTCTCATCATGTGGTGGGCTGGTTTTTTCTAAAGTAACTGCGACATGCCTGGGATATGCCGGAGCTTTTCAGAAAAAAACCATGATTACGTGATAAATGTATGTATGTTGTGGAGAAAGTGGACAGGGAGAATTTTTCTCCATTTCCCATAATACTAGAATTTGGTGTGTCTAGTCAATGGTGGGCAGTAAATCAGGAGAGACTTAAGGAATTGCTTTTACACAAAGCTCAAAATTAATATGTGGAATTCACTGCCACTGGATAGATGACTTTAAAAGTTAGGTAGAGTCATGAAGGCTAGGACCATCAGTTGCAATTAGCCACACTGGTCCATACCAGTATGGTGTACTGTTTAACAGCGGTGGGCTCTAATCCGGAGAACTGGGTTTGATTCCCTGCCCCTCCACAGGAAGCCTGCTGGGTGAACTTGAACTGTCACAGTTCTCTCAGAACTCTCTCAGCCCGACCTACCTCACAAGGTGACTGATGTGTGGAGGGGAAGAGAAAATGATTATAAACTTCTTTGAGCCTCTATAAAGGTAGAGAAAGTGGGGTGTAAAAACAAACTGTTCATCTAATCTAACGGAAATGTGAAATGATTTCTGACATCAGTCTGATGTCACTTACACTTTCTCCCCAGGCACGGAAGTTAATCAGTGACTTTGCCATCATCCTTTCTATTCTGATATTCTGTGGGATCGATGCCCTGGTAGGTGTGGATACTCCAAAACTCCTTGTGCCAAGTGAATTCAAGGTATGTCGACGGGCTGTTTCTTCAGGGCCAGGGGGTGGCATGGATGGGCATCAGCTGAGACCCATGACACAGACAGCCTATCACCTATTGGAGACACTGAGCCAATTGAGTTCCCAGAGGTAATAGGTGGCCTTTGCTGAGGGCCTTAGGGGCAGTCTATTTGCTATGTGTGGTGTAGTGGTTAAGACTAGGTGGATTCTAATCTGGAGAACTGCGTTTGATTCCCCACCCCTCCACCTAAGTGGCGGAGGGTTATCTGGTGAACCAGATTTGTTTCCACACTCCTACATTCCTGCTGGGTGACCTTGGGCTAGCCCCAGTTCTTTGGAACTCTCAGCCCCACCTACCTCACAAGAGGTCTGTTGTGGGGAGAGGAAGGGAAAGGAGCTTGTAAGCCACCTTAAGTCTCCTTACAGGAGAGAAAGGTGGGGCATAAATCCAAACTCTTCTTCTTCTTACAGTCTGTTTAGTTCACTGTTTGATAATGGAATCATACATCATTCTTCTCCTTCTCCTTGTTCTTCTCCTTGTTCTCCTCCTCCTCCTCCTCCTCCTCCTCCTCCTCCTCCTTCTTCTCCTTCTCCTTCTTCCTCTTCCTCCTCCTCCTCCTCCTCCTCCTCCTCCTCCTCCTCTTCTTCTTCTTCTTCTTCTTCTTCTTCTTCTTCTTCTTCTTCTTCTTCTTCCTCCTCCTCCTCCTCCTCCTCCTCCTCCTCCTCCTCCTCCTCCACCACCACCACCACCACCACCACCACCACCACCACTACTACTACTACCCCTTGGCAGTATTGCAGTGGTGTATGTGGGCGGCAAGGCTGTTTCAGTGCGTGGGCACAGTGGGCAGTTGCTGGGGCCCCATTGTAATCTATGTATGTTTTGATTTGCTGTCAATAAATAAACTATAAATATTTGTTAGTTAAAAGATGCATATTTAGCATGTGTTTTACTAAAGATAATGAGCAATATTAATATATTGTCGAGGGCTTTCATGGCCGGAATCACTAGAATGTTGTGGGTTTGTTGTGATCTTCCAGAATTTATGAGACTTATGAAATCTTGCATGGAGGCAGAATCTCTCCCAAGATGCCCTATGCCATCTGTCACCTGTTGTCACCCATTATCAGTATCTACACTTGCCCAGAAAGAAGAAATGTACAGTTTGGAGCAGAGATTAGAAGGAATGCAACTTCCAAGAGCCATTAAGTGTCTTAATGTTAGCTGGGTCTACTTTGTCGTGGTCCCCTCTGTGGGATCTCCATTCATTGCTCTCTAGAGATTGGTGTTTCAACAGTTAACTCTGATTGGGATTAAGTTTATGCAGTGATACCATGTCCTTCTCTTTGTCCATCAAGCCAACGAGTCCCAACAGAGGCTGGTTTGTTCCACCGTTTGGAGGGAACCCCTGGTGGGTGTACCTGGCGGCGGCCATCCCTGCCTTGCTGGTGACCATCCTCATATTCATGGACCAACAAATCACGGCTGTCATCGTCAACCGGAAAGAGCACAAACTCAAGGTTGGTAGATACATTGAAGTTGGTCACAATACGTTAGACCACGGAGACATCCTGTGGCCCTCATCTCTGGGGCATGCGTTAGACTCGTAAGAATCTCAGGATTACACAGAATAATTTTCTAACCTTCAGGGATTCCGGGACAATCCTTAAACAGGCTTACTGAATTTTTGGATGTGGTCTCAATATCAGCTTGTTGACTAAAACAAATAGATTCAGGTGGCTGCTGTTGACTTTTCCATTTTGCTTGACCTTCAGTAGTATTGTATGCCTTTTTCTTGGTAGAGGGAGGCCTCTTTGCCCTTTTCATAGAATCATAGAGGTGGAAGAGACCTCAAGGGCCACCAAGTCCACCCCCCTGCTATGAGGAACACACAATCAAAGCACTCCCAACATATGTTGATCCAACTTCTGTTTAAAACCCCCCAAAGGAGGAGACTCCAGCACTCTCTGAGGTAGTGCATTCCACTGTCGAACAGCCCTGACAGTCAGGAAGTTCTTCCTTTTGTCTGCTGTTGAGGTCTGGTCTTACCATGAGACAGTTTGGCAACGGTGGCAGATTGGGGTAATGACTGGAGTTCAGACTAGAGTGTTTCCCATTTATTAAGAGGGTCCCACCGTAAAACAAAACCTCATGGTAAATTATTTTTCTCAAAATGGTCCATATGGGGATTGACACCACAGATTGACATCTCAGGTTCCTGCAGAAATAATTGCACAAACCAGACACTTTTTGCTTCTGTAGGAAGAGTAGGATGAAATATAATAAGGCAGAGCTTTCGAGCTCTTCAGGGCAATGGAGTTTCTTTTTACATAAGATACCTTGATCAGAATATTCTGTCCACTAAGCATTCCTCTGTGTGTGTGTGTGTGTGTGTGTGTGTGTGTGTGTGTGTGTGAGAGAGAGAGAGAGAGAGAGAGAGAGAGAGAGAGTCTTTGAAAGGTTTTTCAGGTTCATGCTTTGATGTTATTTGGCTCGCGGAACAAATTGTGCTGATTAAATCGGTCCCTTTTTAACAGGGCCTCCCCCCCCCCTTCAATTTAGACAGGGTAGTGTTGTGAGAGAAGAAACGCTGTGAGTTTTGTAACAAGGACGGGGTCATGATGGAAGTGTCGGCTTTCATTTGCAGTGTAATCCTACGCAAAGTTGCCTCCTTCGAAGTCTGTTGACTTCAGTGGATTTAGAATGCTGTATCTGTGCTTAGGACCGAACTGTCAGCGACACTTGCAAGCAGTTCACAGCTGAGCCTGAAACAAGAAAGGGTGTTTATTTTATTTTTGTTAATACCGTGCCACGCTTCATTTTAATTAAGACTTTGCAGTGGGACTTATTTGTCCTCAATTTGATGCCGTTGTTACAGGCTAAAATGTTAGCAGACAACGCTTTTATCACGCTCTGCCCTGGTCACACGTGAGGAGAGGCAAGGTCTGACTTGGACATTAAAAGAGAGACATGCCTGAGGGGATATGAACCTCTTACCCTGCCTCATTTCCCTGACTTCATTTTCACTTCACCTTGCTCCAGTAGGCAGAAGTGAACCCGGCTGGGGTGACAGGCCAAGAACATGGAAGGTTTTAAGCACTTCTCCCTCACGGATGCCCTTATTAACTCATATATTCCATTGCATGATACCTGAACAATGATTAGACAAACATGGCCGCCGCGGGCAGCTCATCTCTACAAAGAGGAGTTTGAAATGTTTTCTGAGGAAATAAGGGTCGCCTTTGTCTTGCTGTTGGTTTAGGAAATGCTGCCTGACCTACTGCTAGGCCTGATGTTCAAAACTGTTTTTGGGACTCTGCCAGTCCTCTCCTCCTTCCTTTCTCTATGAATTGTTGCTCCTTGTTTACCTCATTCTGTGTAATATCGTTTCCTCTGTATATATTAGTGACGGGAGACTTTGTTCAAACTTCCAGGCTGAGTGATTGTGGCTTGGTTGGAATGGAGTTCCCACAGGGGATGGCTTCATCCCTCTGTAGCGGTTGGGGCTGCCCCACTTCCAGGTCTTGTTGACACTGCCACTCCAAGCAGCAGTGGGGAAGGGAGGAACAAAAATCCAATGGCATTCTAGGTGTCCTTACATTTACCGTAGAGTTCCCAGCTATTCATAGAGCTATCCTTGCCCCCAGAAAGTGATGCAATAATGCAGACAATGTCCCTTCCCCTAAATCTCATGCCAGTTGCCAAACATGGCTTGACCACTGTACACAGGGCATGCAGCCAGTATTTGGCTGCAAATCTGCAGCTGGGTATCTGCCCAGAGTAGGCTCCGCCCCTGTATCTTCTATAGTTCCAGTGCACAGGGAATGTGTACAGGTAACATTTCTCCTGTGACCACTCAACGCATCCTGGGACCCTCGTACCTTCGGGACCGCATTACCCCATATGTCCCGGTTCATCCTCTGCGTTCGGCAGAGGCCAATTTACTGGAGATCCCTGGCCCCTTAATGATGCGGCTGGCCTCTACCTGGGCCAGGGCCTTCACGGCTCTGGCCCCTGCCTGGTGGAATGCTCTACCTCCAGCTGTCCGGGCCCTGCGGGACCTTGGTGAGTTCCGCAGGGCCTGTAAGACTGAGTTGTCCCACCGGGCTTTTGGAGAGACCAGCCGCTGAGTGTGCCCCCCCCCCCCTTTATTCTCTGGGTCTTTAATGTCATCAGGACCCATTACCTCTCCCCTTTTTCAGGAGAGTTAAGTTTAAGTCCAAGTTTTAGTCCAAGTAAGGCTTTCGTGAGACGCCTTTTTGTAAACAATTGTTGTTTTAAGTGTATTTATGGAAACTGTATTTATGCTGATTTTATATATACTGTTTTATGTTGTACACCGCCCAGAGCCCTTCGGGGATGGGGCGGTATATTTATTTATTTAATTGATTGATTGATTGATTGATTGGTTGATTGATTGATTGATTGATTGATTGATTGGTTGGTTGATTGATTGATTACATACATACATACATACATACATACATACATACATACATACATACATACATACATACATACATACATACATACATACTATGAAAGGCTTTGTGGAACTGTCCACACACATTAAATGGTGGAACACCCAGACATACAGGAGCTGAGAGCATACCTGTCAACCTTTGTCTGTTTTCAGCAAGCACATGAAGCTGAGATACAGATGGAACAAGTGATTGTATTCCTGTTGCCTCATGCCTGTTTGCCAAGTTGTGGTGGCGTAGCGCCAACAGGGCCGGGGTGCGCTGCCCTGGGCGTGCGCCATTGCTAGTATTTGGACAGGAGACCTCCAAGGAAGACCAGGTTTGTGATGTGGAGGCAGGCAATGGCAAACCACATCTGGACATCTCTTGCCCTGAAAACCCTACAGGGGCACCATGGCTAGCTGTGACTTGATGGCAAAATAATAATAATGCTGCTGCTGCTGCTGCTGCTGCTGCTGCACTGGTCAGAAAGATCATACTTGCAAAAGGTTTTCTCCAGTCCCTTGATTACTAAAAGCCACAGAGACAACTTATACCAACAGACCATATATTACCCTTGGCTTAGTTGAGATAGACATCTGGGTTTGATCCAGGATCATGTTAATGGGGGACATGATAGCTATGTTTAAATATTTGAAGGGATGCCATGTCGAAGAGGGAGCAAGCTTGTTTTCTGCTGCCTCAGAGACTAGGACCGTGGTGGCAAACCTTTGGCACTCCAGATGTTATGGACTACAATTCCCATCAGCCCCTTCCAGCATGGCAAATTGGCCATGCTGGCAGGGGCTGATGGGAATTGTAGTCTATAACATCTGGAGTGCCAACCACTGGACTAGGACACGGAGTAATGCATTCAAGGTGCAGGAAAAGAGTTTCCACCTAAACATTAGGAAGAACTTTCTGACTGTCAGGGCTGTCCAACAGTGGAATTCACTGTCTCAAAGTGTGGTGTAGTCTCCTTATTTTGAGCTTTTAAAGAGAGACTGGATGAACACGTCAGGAGTGCATTGATTGTGTGTTCCTGAACGGCAAGGGGTTGGATTTGATGGTCTCTTCCAACTCTATGATTCTATCCAGCCTCACCATTTTGAATGGCTTTTAAGATGAGGTTTTAATTTGCTTGTTTTAATTTACTAGCCCCCTTAGTGGCCTTATGAGTGCAGACAGGTGGGTTAAAAATCTGGCTAAATAAATCAATGACAACACTCTGTTTTTCTCCATTTCCTCTCTGCAGAAAGGTGCTGGCTATCATCTGGATCTCTTCTGGGTGGCTGTTTTGATGATTATATGCTCTTTCATGGGCCTGCCCTGGTACGTTGCTGCTACCGTAATCTCCATTGCGCACATCGACAGCTTGAAGATGGAGACGGAGACTTCGGCGCCAGGAGAGCAGCCCAAATTCCTAGGAGTCAGGTACGCCTGTGCAGTCAGTTCTTAGATGGGACGAACCAGGATAAGCCATTGAGATTGGGGGCTTTTCACAGAGTGGAAGTCAAGGCCTTGGTCTCTTGTAGAGTGTGGAAATCATAGGGGCAAAGCTTATTACAGGGTGGTTCAAGATGGTTGGAGAATAAGGCCTGCTTAAAGTTGGTACCATGATGAAGGTTCGGACGGAAGTGTATGTGCGGTCTCTAGGTCACATTTTGGCCCACTCCGGGTAGGGGGTGCCATTAAGGTGGGAGTTTTTAGAACGCTAAGAAGCAGGTGCCCTTCCATACCTTTGTTGGCAGCTGACCACGCACATGCCAGTAGATGTGCAGAAAATGTGCTTCCATTCATCCCCCCAGGGAGGAGTTGTTCCACTACCTGCAACCTTCCTAGTTTACTCACCTGTAGTGCACCATTAGGCTCCGCCTAGAATGCTCCTCCTCCTCTTCCACCTCCTCTTCCACAACCACCACCACCACCACCTCCTCCTCCTCCTCCTCCTCCTTCCTCCTCTTCCTCCTCTTCCTCCTCTTCCTCTTCTTCTTCTTCTTCTTCTTCTTCCTCTTCTTCTTCTTCTTCTTCTTCTTCTTCTTCTTCTTCTTCTTCTTCTTCTTCTTCTTCTTCTTCTTCTTCTTCTTCTTCTTCTTCAGCCACTCCCAGCTTCTGACCTTCCACTAAGCATTAAATCTTGCTTTAGGATCTGCCTCTTCCTGGGACTCAGGGAAAGAGGCTGGGTCGTCTCATCCAA
Source organism: Sphaerodactylus townsendi (assembly GCF_021028975.2). Taxonomy (NCBI): domain Eukaryota; kingdom Metazoa; phylum Chordata; class Lepidosauria; order Squamata; family Sphaerodactylidae; genus Sphaerodactylus; species Sphaerodactylus townsendi. The sequence continues at coordinate 904,360 of NW_025950363.1, forward strand.
GCTAAATACCCTCCACTCAGAGGCATGTCTAGGGAAAATGTAACCTGGTGCAAAATCTGAGTTTTCTCCTCCCCCCCCCCCCCCGCACCTGTATGGGCGGCTGCCCTCCCCCACCACGACCAAACAACATTTTTTTTGCACCAGGTCTTGAAGTCAGTGTTTGGACCTGGGCGGAAGAAGGAGGGGTGTGTTTGTGGGGGGGGGGGTGATTTTTCCGCCTCCCACGTGACTAAATGGCTGCAGCCTGCGGACATTTGACCCCATATGTCCCCCTGGATAATACGACCCAGTCTCCACTGTCAGTGGTACCCCTGGACATAGCAGGCAGCCCCAATTCAATCTGTGACACTCTGACTATGTGCAATGGGCTTAGACTTGCTCCATGTACAGTTTGGCTGCACCTGTTCAGGCCCATGGTGGTTTCCACAATATGTAGGGTTGGGGGGCTTCTGGCCTATGACAAACCTTTGTGAAAAGCTGTTCTGCCTCAGTCAAGGAAATCTGTATGGCTGACTTGCCCTTGCCCAACATGAAGGTTAGTTCCAGCAGCCGCTTTCAGTTCCGAGGCCCGGTTTTGGCATCAAACTGCTGAAGCCCCACCATCATAGAACCTCTCCATCTTTGGACTATGACTGACTGGGAACTCCAGTGTGAACTCCACCCTAGGTTCTGTGGACGGAACTAAGAGATGGATTTAATAAATAACCATTCTTGAGCATTCTTCCCAATCCGGGCAAGCTTATTTCTTTCTCTGCTTAGATTTAAAAATGGCAAACATGTTTACTGGCTTGTAGAAAGCTTGAGCCATGGCAGATTTCGTAGCCTTTGAGGAGCCTTGGAAGTTTCTCTGTATCTTCAGCTGCGTCAGGCTAACGCTGCTACTGCTCTGGCATTTATGTCTGGCTGTTCGCTGTCAGCAGAGGCTGTGGTTTTGCCCCCAGAGGAAGGCGGCTATTAAGAGCTGTGCTAAAAGAGGCTATGGCATTTGGTAGAGTGCTTAAGGATTTTCTCCAGCCCCAAAAAAGGCAGGGCCAGGGGCTGTCTATGTAAAAACCCCGCCGTATGCACTGGAGGGTATTTTGGGTGAAGGCTGCATGGATCCATGCATCTGAGATTCCAGCAGTCCTGTGAAGAAGGGGGGAGGGGGTCGATGACTGGGAGATTTCCCCCCACCCTTGACTCTTAAGAAGGGAGTTGCTTGTGATCCAAACACTGTAGCAAGTTGTTCGTGCAAACTGCGATTGCACGTTTGCAGCGTGATGTTTTTTAATTTAAAGTGTGAATGGCCTTATCTGCCCGCACGCAGAAGTGCTGTCGAAAGCACACCCACACAAATAATCTGCTCGCCAGATGGTTTTGCTCAGGGTTGGCAGCTCTGGTTTGGGAAATTCCTGGGCGCGACCCCAGGTCTTTTGTATTTACGCTGCAAGTGCAACCCCGCATGCGCAAACCTCTTGATTGGTCGAGAGCGGCGAGGTGGGAAAAATAAACTGGTTTTGCTCCCACAGTGTTTGCATGGCAGATGGGGTCACCCCAGGATTTTTTAAAAAGAATCGCCAATTTGGTGGCTTTTGAAAATCCTGGGCTACGGGAAATATCGTGCGGCAACACCGGGGCAGGCCTGCTTTAGCACTGGGAACCATGAGGAAAACTTGCACGAACCGAGATCGTTCACTTGCCCATCTTGGGATATTTGGACCATGTGGAAACAGTCTAGGTCAGTGATGGCGAACCTTTTCGAGACCGAGTGCCCAAATTGCAACCCAAAACCCATTTATTTATCGCAAAGTGCTGACACAGCAAGTTAACCCAAATACTGAGGTTTCAGTTTAGAAAAAACGGTTGGCTCTGAGGCGTGCGTTACTCAGGAGTAAGCTTGGTTGTAGTTGGTGGCTTTGCTTTGAAGCAACTGTGCAACTCTTCCAATGGATGAATCACGACCCTAGGAGGGTTTACTCAGAAGCAAGCCCCATTGCCAGCAACCGAGCTTACTCTCAGGTAAAGGACTGCACTTTAGTTCAGTGCACGAAAATCAGTGGGGTTTAACAGCGCTTAACAGGGTTACCTACACGGCTTCCTCAAAACTAGGTCTTAGGTTTAATGCTAATAATCGAGCCCAGCGACCCAGGCCAGCCTAGATGGGGGGGGGGGGACTCTATTTGCATGTGCCCACAGAGAGGGCTCTGAGTGCCACCTCTGGCACCCGTGCCATAGGTTCGCCATCACTGGTCTAGGTGAGCTGGGCATACAGTTCCACAATCCAGACGTCTGTAGATTGCTGGATCCGAACCTGGTAAAAATGGGAGAAAGCCATGTCAACTTAGTAATTGCTGGATGTGATTTCAGGGAACAGAGAGTGACTGGAGTGCTCGTGTTTATCCTGACTGGCATTTCAGTCTTCATGGCTCCTATCTTGAAGGTAAGGACTGAAATTTGTTTTTTGCCTTTCTATTGTCCGCCACTAAATTCTTGAAAAATAAGCAATCGCTTCCATAGGTGGCAGGTGGATTTTTTAAAAGATCAAAAGGACTGTTAAAAAAACTGGAGAAGCAGTATTAAAGAATGATATTGGATTTTTTTTAAAAAAAAAACCTTCTGATTTCAGAACCAATGTTTAGTTGTTTTTAAATGTAAATCTCCTCAATTGGGTCACTTTCACATAGCTTCACACTTGTGCCTTTCTTTTCTACATTTAAATTGGCAATATTGAATAAATGTCTTCAGAATGTGTTGCAGCCCTTGCTTACGAGTAAAAGAAGGTAAAGGAAATTGGTGAAATAAAAATCCCCCTTGCGGATAAAACCAAAAACCCATTTTCCAAAATTAAAATGGATTTCTTGCTGCCCTCAAGTTTTATGACATATGCATTTTGATTAACTAAAACTTGAGGTTCACTCATAGTATAATACTGCGCTGGGTTTATACTGCATGAAAATCAGCACGCTCCTAATCAGAGGCGTGCTGGGATAAAACAGCGCCTGGGGGCAAGGCCTTGTTTTTGTGCCCGGGGCGGGGGGGGGGCACATGCAAAAACAGGGCCTTGCCCCTGGGTGCCATTTCATCCTGGCATGCCTCATCCCCTCCTACCTCTTCTGGTGGCCACGCCTGCTCATGGCCTCTGCTAGAGACGTGGGAGGTGGGCGACCCAGCCCTGGGCTAGGAGCCCTCTGCGGGCCCGGCGGGCGCTGCTGGGCCAGGCTCCCCCACCTCCATCGGAGGCCGTAAGATTGATCCTGTGGGGGGGGCATGATTTTGCACCCTCACGAGGTCAAATGGGTGGCAGCCGGGGACATGGGCTATCCCATGTCCCCATGGACCGTGCGCCCCTGCTCCCACTTGCGTAACTCTGCTTAGGGCAGGGTTGTCAGCTGTGTGTTAGGAAATGACTGTAAACTTGGGAGTGAATCCAGAAAGGGGTGGGGCTTGGGAAGGGGAGGGACTTTGGTGCAGTGTAATAGCAGAGTGTTCACCCTTCAGGGGACCTGTTGTCTGGAACTCCATTGTAATTCTGGGGGATCTCTGGGCCTGAGGTTGGCACCACTCTGGCACTGCACCTTCCCCTCCAAAGGGCTTTCCCGGGTGCGGGGAGCCCCAAAAAGGAAAAAAAAACCCAAAGCCCCCAAACTCCCCCATAGGGGAGAATTAGAGATAAGCTACGAAAATTGTGGCGTACCTCCACCTGTGGCTCTGCCGACGCATGAGCTCTGGCCAGGCAGTGGAGGCTGACTAAGGTCGGCCCCTCCCCTGGCCCACCCCTGGCCACTCCAGCACAGCATTTTGCACCAGTGGGCCTGAGCGATGACGGCGGCTTCTGGGTCAGATGCTACGGACCGTGTGGCACCTGGTCATTGGCATAAGTGCTGCCTCAACCTGCGCGTTTGCCCCTGGAGCCGGCTCCAGAGGGGGGTCTGCTCCCCCACTTTGGATTGGGCTTTCTTTTTTATTTTTTATTTGTTTATATATTGGATTTTAAACCGCCCATCCCTGAAGGGCTCTGTGTGGCGTACAGGAGGCCTGCAACGACAATACATAATAACATTAAACACAGCAGGCTAAAAACAACATTTTGCACATAAAACTAAGGTAATTCTAAACAATTTACAAATTTAAAACCATAAAACACAGCAGCAGCAATAATATATGTGGCGCCCGATCCCAAGGCCGGGAGGGGACAGTACTGATTAGATGGTATCAGGTGTACCAATCATGGCACGCAACACAAGGGCATCCTAGAGAAGTGAATCCGCGGCTGGCCTCACCAAAAAAAGCCCGGGTGGAACAGGAAACCAGTGTTTTTACAGGCTCCTGGGCGGAATTCACTCAAGATCCCGCGAGGGGCTCCGCGACCTTCTGATGGAAGGGTGTTCCACCAGGCAGGGGCCAGGGCCGTAAAAGCCCTGGCCCGGGTAGAGGCCAGCCGCATCATGGAGGGGCCAGGGGCCACCAGTAAATTTGCCTCTGCCGACCGCAGAGGCCTAGCTGGGACATATGGGGTGAAGCGGTCACGAAGGTATGAGGGTCCCAAGCCGCGAAGGGCCTTAAAGGTCAACACCAACACCTTAAAGGTGACCCGGAACTCCACTGGAAGCCAGTGTAGGCGGCGCAGCACGGGGGTGATATGCTCTTTAAATGGCCAAACTGCTCAAGCCCAAATTTTATATTCCAGACGGAGCTCTGTTACAAAATTTGAATTTTACAGTGTGATATTTCTGCACTCGAGCAGGGCTTGGCAGAAATACGGCATTCAAAGAATGTGTTGAGTCGGTGGTGAAAAATGCTGTAGTGTAACGTTGCCTTTCTGGCTCGACAAGATTGTCAGGGCTGAGAGGACACGGCCTGGATCCCCTTCAACTGTCCTTTCTAGTTTTGTTAAATTGAAAAAAAAAGCCATTCTTTCCTCCCTCCGCCCCTTCCACCTCTTCGGTTGTTTATTAACAGTCAGGTTAGAATCACTGCTAGGTATTATATGTCACTGGTAACTAAATCCTCAGGCGTGGAATGTAACCGGGACATCCGGATAGGTATCAGTGAAACAGGAAAGGTTTTTATTTGCCCTGAGAGAAGTATGTGTCTGTTTAGTTCAGTTTGTATACAGGTGACAGTTCTGCCCCAAGAGTTAACAGAACTAAACAGAAGCATGAGCCCTGGATGATGTATAACTTGCACATGACTCCCTGTAGGTAGCTCACACGTTTCAGGAGTATTTTGAAGGAACAGCACGAAGGCCCCTTCCGCACACGCAAAATAATGCGTTTTCAAACCACTTTCACAACTGTTTGCAAGTGGATTTTGCCATTCCGCACAGCTTCAAAGAGCACTGAAAGCAGTTTGAAAGTGCATTATTCTGCATGTGCGGAATGAGCCGAAGAGTCATTCCCATTCTACCAGCTGAGCAACACTTCCTATGAAAGGTCTGGCGGCCATCTTTTCTGCTCACACCTCACCTGCTGCATCTCCCGACCCCTTTTCCTTTCATGGCCTCTCCCTCATCTAAGCACTTTCTCGACTGAGATTTGAGCCAGAGGCTAGTTTGACCATGAGGGGGCTGCCATGGACAGTTCTCTGTGGCAGATTCTCCCTTGCCGCTGCCACAGGGTCACCCTTGCAAGCTCTTTCCATGTGATCCGTCTTGAAGAGACACCACCCTCGCCAGAAGCCACCACAACTGCATAATGTTTTCCGATGTCCTTCTCCCTGATTAAGAGTGAGTGCCCCCACAGAATGGCACACTTAGAACATAAGAACTAGCCTGCTGGATCAGACCAGAGTCCATCTAGTCCAGCACTCTGCTACTCGCAGTGGCCCACCAGGTGCCTTTGCGAGCTCACGTGCAGGATGTGAAAGCAATGGCCTTCTGCTGCTGCTGCTGCTGCTGCTCCCAAGCACTTGGTCTGCTAAGGCATTTGCAATCTGAGATCAAGGAGGATCAAGATTGGTAGCCATAGATCGACTTCTCCTCCATAAAACTTCTTTTTTCTTCTCTACCCATGGTGTGTCAGTATCTCTTTTCCCCCCTGTCTAGCCATGCCTGCCTTGATGATAACCACACTTCACCGTAACCATGGTTAACTTTGACCCGTTCTAAACTCTGATTCAAAATTAACCATGGTTATCTGGAGCTAACTGTTTTGAGCAGAGCGGACTTCTATTTCTGACCTCATGTCCTCATTTATGATGTTGTTGTAGTCAACCTTTCCTTGCTGAATAACTTTGTAAGAAATTATTTATTTTCAGGGGGCTTGCTTTGTCTCACATCAGGGTGAACTTTAGGGTCAACAATCTCTCACTGAGAGTTTTAGTTAGCTTGCAGAAGACAATTGGTTCATTAGAACAGTTGGGATTATCTCAGCGACACGACCTCAGCCGGTGCCGAAACCGTAGGCCAGGTTTCAGAACACAAACCGACCTCAAACTCTGGTTAGGTTTGTGTTCTGAAACCTGGCTAAGACGGGTAGTGGGATTCGACCGGGAGGTCGTCCCTCAAACCTGGTTAGTTTGTGTTCCGAAACCTGGCTAAGACGGTAGTGGGGATTCGACGGGGAGGGCGTCCCTCAAACCTGGTTAGTTTGTGTTCTGAAACCTGGCTAAGACGGTAGTGGGGATTCGACCGGGGAGGTCGTCCCTCAAACCTGGTTAGTTTGTGTTCTGAAACCTGGCTAAGACAGTAGTGCGGATTCGACCGGGGAGGTCAGCCCTCAAACCTGGTTAGTTTGTGTTCTGAAACCTGGCTAAGACGGTAGTGGGGATTCGACCGGGGAGGTCGTCCCTCAAACCTGGTTAGTTTGTGTTCTGAAACCTGGCTAAGACGGTAGTGGGGATTCGACCTAAATCCGCAGGGATAGTGAGGGAAGGTATCAACCCAAACTGACCCCAGTGAGGGTAAATTTGACAGGATTTCCAATGGTGGGTTCCACAAAACTCAGTGATGGGCTGTGTTACCATTAACTCGTTTATGGGATGTCTCATGATATAATCTGTACCTTGCAATGCCTGTAGAAAACTGACAGCTAACAATGCGAGTCAGAAAATGAACTCCATTAAAGAGTTTGGGGGGTTTTTTTGGCGTGTGTGTTTGTTTTTTGGCAGTCTTGCCTCCGTTTTGGCAAATCTACCTCTACTGAAATATATTAGTTTGTCAGAGGATAGAGGCAAGCAGGATATTATTTTAAAAATAAACACCTTTTTTTCCTGCTTCCTGCTCGCTACTGAGAGAGTCTTCTTACCCACAGTTTCTATATACTCAGTCGGAACAAAATCTTCTGGTGTGGAGATTGTGTGTTTCTCATTTGGCTTGATAAAAGGCGGAAGGTATGAAAGTCACAGCTGTCTTTGTACATGACACAGAGTTTTGAGAAGGTGAAGGGAGGAAATTTAGTTTGCAGCGACTTTCCAGGCAGACGTCATGTCACAAACTACCGAGTGAGAAGTTCTCATCTAAATAGGATGTTTCCATCCCACCCTTTCTCCAAGGGATTCCTTGACCCCTGTTTTTTTTCTCACAATGATACCGTGAGATAAATTAGGATGAGGGAGGGAGGGAGAGAGAGAGAGAGAGAGAGAGAGAGAGAGAGAGAGAGGCGCCTTCCGTACATGCATAATAATGCACATTCAATCCACTCTCACAATTGTTTGCAAGTGGATTTTGCTATTCTGCACAGTAAAATCCAGCTTCAAAGTGCATTAAAAGTGGATTGAAAGTGCATTATTCTGCATGTGCGGAAGGGGCCAGAAACTGACCCTCAGTTGTCCAAGAAGTGTGACAGCGAACTGTGGGTTTGACCCTAGATCTCCCTGATCCTAGTCCGACACTTTAACCTTTACACCAAACTGGCTGCCTAGATCTTCCATCTTTCCACCTCAGGTAGGGTCCCTCTCTCTTTTAAAGAGCTTTCGTGTACACCATACTATGGGTACACTGGGTTTTGAGACAGTTTTATGCAACCCCACCCACTGTCAATGCTTAGCCCAGTATTTTGGCGGCGGTGGTGGTAGCCCAATTTGAAGAAGAAGAGAAGAGTTTTGGATTTATACCCCACCTTTTCTCTTCTATAAGGAGACTCAAGGTGGCTTGCAAGCTCCTTTCCCTTCCTCTCCCCACAACAGACCCCTTGTGAGGTAGGTGGGGCTGAGAGAGCTCTGAGAAAACTGTGACTAGCCCAAGGTCACCCAGCAGGAATGCTGGAGTGTGGAAACACATCTGGTTCACCAGATAAACCTCTGCCAGTCAGGTAGAGGAGTGGGCAATCAAACCCGGTTCTCCAGATTAGAATCCACCTGCTCTTAACCACTACGCCACGCTGGCTCTCTGCAGCGACCCTGTAAAGTTTTCAAGGCAGGAGATGAACAGAGGTTATTCTGTGTAGAAACCCTGGACTTCCTTGGTGGTCTCCCATCCAAGTACTAACCAGGGCTTCCTTGGTGGTCTCCCATCCAAGTACTAACCAGGGCTTCCTTGGTGGTCTCCCATCCAAGTACTAACCAGGGCTTCCTTGGTGGTCTCCCATCCAAGTACTAACCAGGGCTTCCTTGGTGGTCTCCCATCCAAGTACTAACCAGGGCTTCCTTGGTGGTCTCCCATCCAAGTACTAACCAGGGCTTCCTTGGTGGTCTCCCATCCAAGTACTAACCAGGGCTTCCTTGGTGGTCTCCCATCCAAGTACTAACCAGGGCTTCCTTGGTGGTCTCCCATCCAAGTACTAACCAGGGCTTCCTTGGTGGTCTCCCATCCAAGTACTAACCAACCTGCTTAATTTCTGAGATCTGACAAGACTGGGCTAGGCTGGATGATCCTGGACCCAGTAACCCATGCCAAGAGATGTAGAGATGCAGAACCCCACAGCTTTAGAGCAGTGAAATTCAGCTGAGAACTGCCTAGCCCCAGTGGAGTCCTCTCCCCAAACCCTCTGTACTTAACAGCCAATAAACGGATGTATTCTGGGACAATGGTGAATTGTCTTTTCCTGTTGCTTTCTGGCTTTTAAGAGACCTGTGCTGGAGAGGTTCCTAGTTTCTGTATTTCCAGTTGGAGGGGGCCATTTTCTCCTTCCTCCCAGGAGCCATAGGCACAGATTAGATCCAGCTGCACCGGGAATCCCCTAATCTAATTAAACCCACAACACGTCCCGCACATGATGCGGGCCAGAGGCCTTAACAGCATGCCCTGAAGTCTCTATCCCCCTTAACAGCCACGGTTGGATCCAGATCAAATTTCCTGCTAACGGAAGTGTAATTTCCACCAGTTCCCCTCTTCTGTGAGCTTCTGGTTTCATCCTCATCTCATCCTTGAAGGTCACTGAGGCTCATTCCGCACATGCAGAATAATGCACTTTCAAACTGCTTTCAGTGCTCTTTGAAGTTGTGTGGAATAGCAAAGTCCACTTGCAAACAGTTGTGAAAGTGGTTTGAAAACGCATTATTTTGCGTGTGCGGAAGGGGCCTTGAGTCTTAGGAGCAGCATTTCAATGTGATCAGGGGCAGAAGTGGGGGGTGGGGTGGGGGTGAGGAATTCAAGGGAGGGAAGCAGGAAAGTTTTGTTTGCTGACAGAAGTTCCTTCCATTTGTGGAAACTTTAGTCCATGTCTAACCCAAGCTGGAGGAAAAGTTCCAGAGAACTCAAAAGCCTGTACATCATTTCATAAAACTGTGATTGGGTCCAATCAAAAAGGTATTGCACGACTTTTTCTTTCATGAAGTTTTCATAGGGAGGAAAGAGAGAGCCTTGCTGTATTAGACCTAGTCTAGCATATGCTGAATTCGGTCTCTAGAAGGAGGTGACAATAAATTGTGGCTCTTAGGCCCCTTCCGCACATGCAGAATAATGCACTTTCAATCCACTTTCAATGCTGGATTTTACTGTGCGGAATAGCAAAATTCACTTGCAAACAGTTGGATTGCAAGTGCATTATTCTGCATGTGCGGAAGGGGTCTTAGTCCTTCCGAGAACATTGAATGAAAACTCCCATTGGGATTTTTCTCCTTGTATGGTTACCAGCTCCAGATTGTGAAATTCTGGGAGATTCGGAGCTGCGACCTTGGAAGGGTGAAGTTTGGGGGAAGGGTGAAATTTCGGTGGAGAAGTCTACCTTCGGAGTAGCCATTTTCTCAAGGGGACAGAACCCTGTTTCCTGGAAATCAACTGTAATTCAAGGAGATCTCCAGGCCAGATCTAGTGGCTTTCAACCCTACTCCTATGACGTGTGACTGCAATTGTTCTAAACAGTGTTGCAGGAGGCATTTCTAAGAGCACCAAACTGATAAAAATCTGAACGTGCATAATGTATGCCGGAATGGTATAATTATAGAGACAAGCCTGCCTGTCTCTCTTTTGTAAAAATTGCCTTCAGGACATCGGAAACAGAAATAGCAACGAGAGTCTTTTTCGCCAATACAGGTGGCTAGATAATTGTTGGGGGGGGGGGCAGGGGAGCAAGAGAGGTCAATCCGAGTTTCGGTCATGCATCACCAAGGGGAATTGCTGCAGGGTGGCTGCTAAAGAGGCATGAACAAGGTCAAAAACGGAGCAGGCCACACTTTCCTGGGGAGGGGTGTGTGTGTGTGAATGACCTTCCTTGCTGTATTAGACCTAGTCTAGCATACACTGAATTCAGTCTCTAGGAGCAGCAGTGGTGTAGGAGGTTAAGAGCTCGTGTATCTAATCTGGAGGAACTGGGTTTGATTCCCAGCTCTGCCCCTTGAGTTGTGAAGGCTTATCTGGGGAATTCAGATTAGCCTGTACACTCCCACACACGCCACCTGGGTGACCTTGGGCTAGTCACAGCTTTTCGGAGCTCTCTTCTTCTTCTTCTTCTTCTTCTTCTTCTTCTTCTTCTTCTTCTTCTTCTTCTTCTTCTTCTTCTTCTTCTTCTTCTTCTTCTTCTTCTTCTTCTTCTTCTTCTTCTTCTTCTTCTTCTTCTTCTTCTTCTTCTTCTTCCTCTTCTTCCTCTTCTTCCTCTTCCTCTTCCTCTTCCTCCTCCTCCTCCTCCTCCTCCTCTTCCTCTTCCTCTTCCTCCTCTTCCTCCTCTTCCTCCTCCTCTTCCTCCTCCTCCTCCTCCTCCTCCAAGCTGGTACGGAGCTTGCTGATCATCAAGGTTAGATTCTACCAGCTTTGTTGCTGGGGAAAGTGGACCCCTTTAGTGAATACCACCAAGCTTGTGCTGGGGGGAAGCAGATATAAAAGCTATGCAGGACATATGGGGTCAGGGAGGAGGAGCACCAGCAAAATGGAACTCAGGCCCCTTCCGCACACGGAAATAATGCGTTTTCAAACCACTTTCACAACTGTTTGCAAGCGGATTTTGCTATTCCGCACAGCTTCAAAGAGCACTGAAAGCAGTTTGAAAGTGCATTATTCTGCATGTGCGTAATGAGCCTCAGTAACTTGTAAACGGCCATTGATTGACTTTCACTTAATTGGCATGGCCTGTTGCATTTCCTTCATCGCCAGAAAATTGCTTGTCGTGACATGATGCTTGTCTGAGGAGCTGCGTGGCGTAGTGCTTGCACTGCCGCTCACACGGTCAGGAGTTCGAGCCCCCTGTGGGTCAGATATCCTGGCAGCTGGCTCATGGTCAACTCAGCCAGCCATCCATTCCTTGGTCGGTAAATGAGTACCTAGCACATAGCTAGGGGGTAAAGAATCGCTGGGGAAAGCAACGGCAAACTACCCCACAAAAACGGCTTGCCTATGAAATCACTGCTTGCAGGGATACCCCAGGGTCGAACACGACTGAAGGGGAAACTTTACCTCTCTTGCATTTCCTTCATAGCCAGAAAATTGCTTGTCATGATGTGATGCTTGTCTGAAGTTGAGCGAGGGCCCCCCAAAATACATGTGAACTACTACCCTGTTTCCCCTAATATAAGACATCCCCGAAAATAAGACATAGTAGAGGTTTTGCTGAAGTGCGAAATATAAGGCATCCCCCGAAAGTAAGACGTAGCAAAGTTTTTGTTTGGAAGCATGCCCGACGAACAGAACACAGGAAAAATAAGACATCCCCTGAAAAGAAGACATAGAGCATCTTTGGGAGCAAAAATTAATATAAGACACTGTCTTATATTCGGGGAAACACGGTATGTTCCATTGCAGGTCAGAGCAGGAGTAGATAATATGCTGTTGGAATATTCATGCATCAGAGAATAAATCCAACCTTGCAGATACTGTGTGTCCCTCAGTTGCTTGGTCAACCATGCACCTTGCACTCAAAAAGCATTTGTGGAAATGTTTCAGAAAGTCTGCTGCGTGAGAGTTGCTTGCCACCTAGTGGCTGCTACATAGTACAGCATTGTTATTCCCATGCTAGCAATAAAGCCCGTTGTGCAAAAAAAACCCAACAGGCTCTCAAAAACTGTGAGTCATCACCAATATGCCTTGCATGTGCTCGTGTCAATGTGGCCTAGGCCCGTCACTCATGTACCTACCCAGCTTTTAAAAAGGGAGTTGTCGCCAATACACCATGCCTTTTATATCTATGTATATCTATATATATTTAATCTGGAGAACTGGGTTTGATTCCCCATTCCTCCACCTGAATGGCAGAGGCTTATCTGGTGAAACAGATGTGTTTCCGCACTCCTACATTCCTGCTGGGTGACCTTGGGCTAGTCACAGTTCTCTCTGAAGTCTCTCAAAGGGGCTTACAATCTCCTTGCCCTTCCCCTCTCACAACAAACACCCTGTGAGGTGGGTGGGGCTGAGAGAGCTCCGAAAAGCTGTGACTAGCCCAAGGTCACCCAGCTGGCATGTGTGGGAGTGCACAGGCTAATCTGAATTCCCCAGATAAGCCTCCACAGCTCAAGGGGCAGAGCAGGGAATCAAACCCGGTTCCTCCAGATTAGAATGCACTTGCTTTTAATCACTATACCACTGCTGGAAAGAGAACGACCAAGTAGAATTTCCAGCCACCAGAGTGCAGAACTTCAGTGCATTACTTACTCCTGACTGTAGCCTCTTCTCTCAGGCCCCTTCCGCACATGCAAAATAATACACTTTCAATCCACTTTCAGTGCACTTTGCAACTGTATTTTACTGTGTGGAACAGCAAAATCCACTTGCAAACAATTGTGAAAGTGGATTGAAAGTGCATTATTCTGCATGTGTGGAAGGGACCTCAGCAGAGGCAAGATAATTCTATTTATATTACATTATCTTTCTTTGAAAAGCACAGAATTTAGCTGATGTGGTTGTGATTTGACATGCTGGTAATTATAAAGAGAAGTGGACAGTGGTTATGGATGCTGAGAAGGAGAGCTGGAAACCACCTCCTTTGTCAAGTTTCTCCATGAGTATATAATGGTAGAAAGACCTGTCTCTGTGGCCACAGTTCTGGGCACCGCAATTCAAGAAGGATGTTGACAAACTGGAACAGGTCCAGAGGAGGACAACCAAAATGGCAAAAGGTCTGGAATCCCTGCCCTATGAGGAGAGACTTCGGGAGCTGGGGATGTTTAGTTTGGTGAAGAGAAGGTTAAGAGGTGACATGATAGCCATGTTTAGATATTTTGGCGAGGCAGCAAGCTTGTTTTCTGCAGCTCCAGAGACTAGGACCAGGAGTAATGGGTTCAAGACAGTGGTGGGATCCAAAAATTTTAGTAACAGGTTCCCATGGTGATGGGATTCAAACTATGGCGTAGCGCCAATGGGGCTGGGCAGAGCGCGATGGGGGCGTGGCCAGGCATTCTGGGGGTGGAGCATTCCTGGGCGGGGCTGTGGCAAGGACGCAGCCGCTGCGCGGGTCCTTGGGCGGGAAACGAATGCACACAGGCGCAGGCTGCCATGCACGCCGGTGCACCTCCTGCTAGACTACTTCAAGTTCTGCGCGCTACTGCTGAGAGGAGGGGCATAACTAAGGCAAAAATCACGTGGCAAAATCACCAATTAGTAACCCCCTCTCGGCACACACAAATAATTAGTCACCTACTCTCGGGAACCTGTGAGAACCTGCTGGATCCCACCTCTGGTTCAAGATGAAGGAAAAGAGATTCCACCTAAACATCAGAAAAACCTTCCTGACAGTAAGGGCTGTTCGACAGTGGAATGCACTACCTCGAAGTGTGGTGGAGTCTCCTCCTTTGGAGGTTCATAAAGAGAGGCTGAGTGGCCCCCCCCCCCCCCCCACCCCCCCCCCCCGACCCGAACCACCCCCCCCCCCCCCCCCCCCCCGCCCCACGCGCCCCCCCCCACCCCCCCCCCCCCCCGCGCCCCCCCCCCCCCAGCCCCCCCCCCCCCCCCCCCCCCCCCCCCCCGCCCCCCCCCCCCCCCACCCCCCCCCCCCCCCACCCCCCCCCCCCCCCACCCCCCCCCCCCCCCACCCCCCCCCCCCCCCACCCCCCCCCCCCCCCACCCCCCCCCCCCCCCACCCCCCCCCCCCCCCACCCCCCCCCCCCCCCACCCCCCCCCCCCCCCACCCCCCCCCCCCCCCACCCCCCCCCCCCCCCACCCCCCCCCCCCCCCACCCCCCCCCCCCCCCACCCCCCCCCCCCCCCACCCCCCCCCCCCCCCACCCCCCCCCCCCCCCACCCCCCCCCCCCCCCACCCCCCCCCCCCCCCACCCCCCCCCCCCCCCACCCCCCCCCCCCCCCACCCCCCCCCCCCCCCACCCCCCCCCCCCCCCACCCCCCCCCCCCCCCACCCCCCCCCCCCCCCACCCCCCCCCCCCCCCACCCCCCCCCCCCCCCACCCCCCCCCCCCCCCACCCCCCCCCCCCCCCACCCCCCCCCCCCCCCACCCCCCCCCCCCCCCACCCCCCCCCCCCCCCACCCCCCCCCCCCCCCACCCCCCCCCCCCCCCACCCCCCCCCCCCCCCACCCCCCCCCCCCCCCACCCCCCCCCCCCCCCACCCCCCCCCCCCCCCACCCCCCCCCCCCCCCACCCCCCCCCCCCCCCACCCCCCCCCCCCCCCACCCCCCCCCCCCCCCACCCCCCCCCCCCCCCACCCCCCCCCCCCCCCACCCCCCCCCCCCCCCACCCCCCCCCCCCCCCACCCCCCCCCCCCCCCACCCCCCCCCCCCCCCACCCCCCCCCCCCCCCACCCCCCCCCCCCCCCACCCCCCCCCCCCCCCACCCCCCCCCCCCCCCACCCCCCCCCCCCCCCACCCCCCCCCCCCCCCACCCCCCCCCCCCCCCACCCCCCCCCCCCCCCACCCCCCCCCCCCCCCACCCCCCCCCCCCCCCACCCCCCCCCCCCCCCACCCCCCCCCCCCCCCACCCCCCCCCCCCCCCACCCCCCCCCCCCCCCACCCCCCCCCCCCCCCACCCCCCCCCCCCCCCACCCCCCCCCCCCCCCACCCCCCCCCCCCCCCACCCCCCCCCCCCCCCACCCCCCCCCCCCCCCACCCCCCCCCCCCCCCACCCCCCCCCCCCCCCACCCCCCCCCCCCCCCACCCCCCCCCCCCCCCACCCCCCCCCCCCCCCACCCCCCCCCCCCCCCACCCCCCCCCCCCCCCACCCCCCCCCCCCCCCACCCCCCCCCCCCCCCACCCCCCCCCCCCCCCACCCCCCCCCCCCCCCACCCCCCCCCCCCCCCACCCCCCCCCCCCCCCACCCCCCCCCCCCCCCACCCCCCCCCCCCCCCACCCCCCCCCCCCCCCACCCCCCCCCCCCCCCACCCCCCCCCCCCCCCACCCCCCCCCCCCCCCACCCCCCCCCCCCCCCACCCCCCCCCCCCCCCACCCCCCCCCCCCCCCACCCCCCCCCCCCCCCACCCCCCCCCCCCCCCACCCCCCCCCCCCCCCACCCCCCCCCCCCCCCACCCCCCCCCCCCCCCACCCCCCCCCCCCCCCACCCCCCCCCCCCCCCACCCCCCCCCCCCCCCACCCCCCCCCCCCCCCACCCCCCCCCCCCCCCACCCCCCCCCCCCCCCACCCCCCCCCCCCCCCACCCCCCCCCCCCCCCACCCCCCCCCCCCCCCACCCCCCCCCCCCCCCACCCCCCCCCCCCCCCACCCCCCCCCCCCCCCACCCCCCCCCCCCCCCACCCCCCCCCCCCCCCACCCCCCCCCCCCCCCACCCCCCCCCCCCCCCACCCCCCCCCCCCCCCACCCCCCCCCCCCCCCACCCCCCCCCCCCCCCACCCCCCCCCCCCCCCACCCCCCCCCCCCCCCACCCCCCCCCCCCCCCACCCCCCCCCCCCCCCACCCCCCCCCCCCCCCACCCCCCCCCCCCCCCACCCCCCCCCCCCCCCACCCCCCCCCCCCCCCACCCCCCCCCCCCCCCACCCCCCCCCCCCCCCACCCCCCCCCCCCCCCACCCCCCCCCCCCCCCACCCCCCCCCCCCCCCACCCCCCCCCCCCCCCACCCCCCCCCCCCCCCACCCCCCCCCCCCCCCACCCCCCCCCCCCCCCACCCCCCCCCCCCCCCACCCCCCCCCCCCCCCACCCCCCCCCCCCCCCACCCCCCCCCCCCCCCACCCCCCCCCCCCCCCACCCCCCCCCCCCCCCACCCCCCCCCCCCCCCACCCCCCCCCCCCCCCACCCCCCCCCCCCCCCACCCCCCCCCCCCCCCACCCCCCCCCCCCCCCACCCCCCCCCCCCCCCACCCCCCCCCCCCCCCACCCCCCCCCCCCCCCACCCCCCCCCCCCCCCACCCCCCCCCCCCCCCACCCCCCCCCCCCCCCACCCCCCCCCCCCCCCACCCCCCCCCCCCCCCACCCCCCCCCCCCCCCACCCCCCCCCCCCCCCACCCCCCCCCCCCCCCACCCCCCCCCCCCCCCACCCCCCCCCCCCCCCACCCCCCCCCCCCCCCACCCCCCCCCCCCCCCACCCCCCCCCCCCCCCACCCCCCCCCCCCCCCACCCCCCCCCCCCCCCACCCCCCCCCCCCCCCACCCCCCCCCCCCCCCACCCCCCCCCCCCCCCACCCCCCCCCCCCCCCACCCCCCCCCCCCCCCACCCCCCCCCCCCCCCACCCCCCCCCCCCCCCACCCCCCCCCCCCCCCACCCCCCCCCCCCCCCACCCCCCCCCCCCCCCACCCCCCCCCCCCCCCACCCCCCCCCCCCCCCACCCCCCCCCCCCCCCACCCCCCCCCCCCCCCACCCCCCCCCCCCCCCACCCCCCCCCCCCCCCACCCCCCCCCCCCCCCACCCCCCCCCCCCCCCACCCCCCCCAGTTCCCATCATCCCCTGCCAGCATCATGCTGGCAGGGGATGATGGGAACTGTAGTCCATAACATCTGAAGGGCCATGAGTTTGACACCTATGACTTAATAGAATCCCACCACTGATTATAACCCGCTGAAGTCCCTCCCCTCCTCAAACCCCACCCTCTTCAGGTCTCATCTCCAAAATCTCCAGGACCTGTCACCCCAGACCTGGCAATCCTATAGAACAATCCGTGCACCCGATGAAAATGCCCACCATTAGTGGTACGGATCCACGGGATCCAACCCGTTGATACCCATGAAAGTATTCCGAAGCGGACAATAACGACGGTTGTGAGGACTGAAGATAAACCTGACTCTAGTCCAGAAAAAGAAGAAAAGATGAAAGGCAGAATCCCGGCAAATTTCCTACAAGGTACAGGAAAGTATGATGGCTCTGAGGGGAGTGGCGGGTTCCACTTCAGCAATGGACTAAAGTGAGCTGTCTGAGCAGGGGCATCAACCCACCCTGTTCTCAACCAATGCCTGCAAATTGCAGTGATTAGAGTGTTGGCAAAGGATTTCGGAGACTTGGGTTCAGATCCTTGCATTTTCATGATGCTCACTAGATGACTCTCTCACAGCCTAGAAGAAGAAGAAGAAGTTTGGATTTATATCCCGCCCACCTTTCTCTTCTGCAAGGAGAGTCAAGGTGGCTTACAATCTCCTTTCCCCTCCTCTCCCCACAACAAACATCCTGTGTGGTGGGTGGGGCTGAGAGAGCTCTGAGGAACTATGACTAGCCCAAGGTCACCCAGCTGGCACGTGCTAGAGTGCACAAGCTAATCTGGTTCCCCAGATAAGCCTCCACAGCTCAAGTGGAAGAGTGGGGAATCAAACCCGGTTCTCCAGATTAGAGAGAACTTGCTGTTAACCACTACACCATGCCGGCTCTCATGCAGCCTACCATGCAGGGCTGCTGTGAGAATCATTTGGAGAAGGGAAGAACGATGTATGACACCCTGAGGTTCTTGGAGGAAGGGCAGGATTTTTAAAAAATGGACTAAATAAACAGATGGTAAACTGAACCACCATGATTCAACACTGGGGATGGAGGCCTGGATAAAAACCAAGATGTCTGTCAGCTTTTTGCCTTATTCATTCGGATTCCAGAAACCATGAATGGAAAAGTGCAGGGGAACATGAAAATAGCCCTAAAGAGAGCCTGCTCCGTCTCAGGTTGATGCTGCGTTATACACAGTAGGAACAAGCCAGAACTTTCTCCTCTGTTAACAAAACTCTTGTACAACCCTGCTTTGATTTTTTTAAAGCACTCACATCCAACAGACAATCAACAACAACCTCTCGTAGAGCGGGGAGAAAAATGTCACACACTTTTCTACTCTGCGTTGGTCAGACCTCACCTCGACTCTTTAGTTTGGAGAGGAGACGTCTGAGCGGGGATATGATTGAAGTCTATAAAATTATGCATGGGGTAGAAAATGTTGACAGAGAGACATTTTTCTCTCTTTCTCACAATACTAGAACCAGGGGGCATACATTGAAAATGCTGGGGGGAAGAATGAGGACTAATAAAAGGAAACACTTCTTCACACAACGTGGGATTGGTGTTTGGAATATGCTGCCACAGGAGGTGGTGATGGCCACTAACCTGGATAGCTTTAAAAAGGGCTTGGACAGATTTATGGAGGAGAAGTCGATTTATGGCTACCAATCTTGATCCTCTTTGATCTGAGATTGCAAATGCCTTAACAGTCCAGGTGCTCGGGAGCAACAGCCGCAGCAGCAGAAGGCCATTGCTTTCACCTCCTGCATGTGAGCTCCCAAAGGCACCTGGTGGGCCACTGCGAGTAGCAGAGAGCTGGACTAGATGGACTCTGGTCTGATCCAGCTGGCTTGTTCTTATGTTCTTATGTTCTTATGAATACTGTGTTTGGTTCTGAGCACTGCAATTCAAGAAGGATACTGACAAGCTGGAATCCATGCCCTGCGAGGAGAGACTTGGGGAGCTGGGGATGTTTAGTTTGGAGAAGCAAAGGTTAAGGAGGGACATGATAGCTATGTTTAAATATCTGAAGGGGTGCCATGTTGAAGAGGGAGCAAGCTTGTTTTCTGCTGCCTCAGAGACTAGGATACGGAGTAACGGACACAGAGTATAGAGATTCTACCTAAACATTAGGAAGAACTTTCTGACTGTCAGGGCTCTTTGACAATGGAATTCACAGCCTCGGAGAGTGGTGGAGTCTCCTTCTTTGGAGGTTTTTAAACAGAGGCTGGATGAACATATGTCAGGAGTACTTTGTGGCCTCTTGGGGGGACAATTCCCCCCCTTGTAAGCTCCATTGCTGCAGTACCATCTGCTGAACAGCAGGAGGCGCAAAGACCCTTCTCATTTGGATAAGGGAGACCGGGTGCCTGCCATAAACTCCGCGGTAGTTCCCTCCAACAAACGTATTTTTCCCTGTGTTAGATTTCTCTGTGGGGTTAACTCTGTTCGGCTTTATGGATGCCGGCAGGTGCGTGTAAAAGAATTCAGGATACGGCTTTCACTAAGCTAGTTCTGGGAAGGTGGCCATGTTGATATGCAGCAGAAGAGCCTGATTGGGGGAGCAAGATTTAAGGGGTATCAACTTGAGATGATCAAAGCTCCCTTTGTTTGACTCTGAAAATGTTGTTGGCCAACAAGGTGTTACTGGACACAAATCTAGCTTTTGTTAAAGATCTGTTGCTGACTGCCGATAAGGAAAATTACACACCCACAAATTATTCCACGAAGGTTTCACAAGCAGTATTATGGATTGCCTGCAACTATGTAATAACAAGCAAAAATTGCCACCAACTGTACTATAAAGTACCTCAAATACAAATTCAATGAGTACGGTCTTAGACCAGCGGTATAAAGAACCTCAAAATCGAAGTCTAAGCAAAACAGACAAGTGCATGACATTTTCTCCTTTTCAGGTTCTTCCAAACTTGGTATTTCAACTTCTGTATCTGGCCACAGCATTGAAAACTTGTCGAATTCCATGCAAGTCAACAGGATTAAGGGCATATAAATCACTCTGCTGGGAGACTTTGTTCAAGTCTTGTCTCTTCCCTAATCTGGAAGAAGTATTAGTAGGGTACTGACAGCCGAGCACAGCTAATTTTCCTTTAAGAACTGTTTTATACACTTTCAACGTGAGTTTCAGTTTGGGTTTAAAGTGCTTTTTACGATAAGTTTGTGCAACGCTTTATTTTCAAATAAAACTTCATTGCTACAGCTAAAGGTCACTGCACCAGTGTTTCGTTTTAGCTCTTGGCCACCTTGGCAGTCATCATTGGGCCAAAAGGAAGCACAGAAATTGTAAACAAACAAAACACAACAATGTGGCACGATAGCTATAAAACTGGATCTTGACTGGGGAAATCCAGGTTCAAATCCATGCTTTGCCCTGAAATCTGCTGAAAAACTCTAGGGCAGGGGTCTGCAACCTGCAGCTCTCCAGATGTTCATGGACTACAAATCCCATCAGCCAATAGGTCATGCTGGCAGGGGCTGATGGGATTTGTATTCCATGAACATCTGGAGAGCCGCAGGTTGCAGAACCTTCATCACCTAAACAGACCAACCTCACAGGGTTGCTGTGAGGAATAATGGGATGTAGAAGAAGACTTTATTTACAGTCAATGACCAAATATTAATGGGATGTAAGGAGCAGCTTGCAGGAAAGATGGATAAAGATGAGGGAACAAATGTGCATGATGGTTAGATTCAAGGCCAGCAGCACCTGGCAGACCAACAGGCAGAAGTGACAAAGGGAGAGGGAACTGCACCTGGGGCATGAACTGCCTGCGTGCCCCCTGCCCTTCCCCGCCCCCACGTGAGTGCAATGGCAGCTGCCTAGCTGAAGCTGCCCCAGATGTCCCCATTGCAGTTACGCCTCTGGGTATAAGCTTTCAAGAGAAGTCTCCTTTATTACTGTTTTCACCTTTTTATATCACCGATCTATCTGATCTTTGTATTTTCCTTTTTAACCTCCTCAATAAAAATAAAATAAATGTATAGAAATAGCTTGATTGCCGTATTTCGACCTCACAGGTTTCTGCTGTGTATGTAAACAAAACACAGGTAGTGGATAAGAGGTTTTCGCGACGCAACCTTTGGTGTGCCAGGCAGGCTGACAATATAGAGCCGTGGGGGCGAACCTTTGGCACGCCAGATGTTATGGACTACAATTCCCATCAGCCCCTACCAATTGGCCATGCTGGCAGGGGCTGATGGGAATTGTAGTCCATAACATCTGGTGTGCCAAAGGTTCGCCATCACTGATATAGAACGTCAGGACAGGTAAGAGAAGCTTAGGAAAGGCGCAGTATTTTTAGCACTATCAGATTCCTGAGTCATCACACGCAGACCATCTGATGAACCCCCCCCCCCCGCCCCCGGAGACAGGCTCACTCTTACCTGGATCTGGCGGCAGGCAGGTACAGGAATAAAGGGTGACGTCCCCCACTTTAAAATGGGAATTAATGGGGTAGTATTCGGCGAGCTTGATCATCTTCTTGAAAGCGTCGTAGATGAAGATGAAGCTGATCAGGGAAGAAAACCCTTCTTCCGTAAAGCGGGTGAAGTACTGGACCAAGAAGCTGGCGTCCGTGGCCACCAGGATGAGACACAGGAAGGCCGACCACAGGCCGATCCAGAGCCGGAACTCCAGATAATCAAAGCCGTTTTCTCTGGACAATAAAACACATAATACCATGTCAAACAAATACAAAACCTTTAATGGCATATACATAATACCATGTAAAAACAGAAGGAGCAACGAGAGCGGACAAAATAATCGCACGGAAGGACAGAGTGTTCCACACCATTAAAACCCACCCGTTTGGTTTTGGGATCAGTTCTAGCCAGCGCTCAAAGAAACACTGGAAAACTATCAGAACTCAGCTGATCAGTCCATAAAGAACAAGCAATAAGCTGATCAGTCCAGAGAGCCAGCGAGGTAAAAACAGTGGTTAAGAGCAGGTGCACTCAATCTGGAGAACCGGGTTTGATTCCCCACTTGGCCACTTGAGCTATGGAGACTTATCTGGGAAATCAGATTAGCTTGTGCAACACATGCCAGCTGGGTGACCTCTCTCAGCCCCACCTACCTCACAGGGTGTTTGTTGTGGGGGCGGGGGGAGGGAAAGGAGATTGTAAGTCCCTTTGAGTATCTTACAGGTGATTGCAGGGGATATAAACTACAAGCTCTTCTTCAAAAAAGAATAAGCTTGATCAGGTCGCTAGAGCATTCGGGATTAGCTCCCATGAGAACTGGGTTCAAATCTCCCCTCCTCGCTGGAAAGCCCATGGGGCAATCTTACCGACTGCTCCATCTGGACTGGCCTCCCTTGCAGAGTTGTTAAGACAAAAGCGTGTGTCTATGTACGCCTCCTCTGGAATTTCTTGAGGCTACAGGGATATGCCTAGGAGAAAAATGGCTGCTTTGGAGAATATCTCTGCGGCCTCATGCCCCTATTGAGCTCCCTCTCGTCCCCAAACTATACCCTCCCCAGGCTCCATCCCTCATTTCCCAACCCAGAATTGTCAACCTGACGTGTCCTCATCTGCCCTTTGCACAAGGAAACATAGGAGGAGGAGGAGGAGTTTGGATTTAGTATCCCCCTCTTCTTCCTTCTGTAAGGAGACTCAAAGGAACGTACAGTCTCCTTTCCCTTCCCCCCCCACCCACAACAAACACCCTGCAAGGTGGGTGGAGCTGAGAGATCTCCGAAACGCTGTGACTAGCCAGCGTGTGTTGGAGTGCACAAGCTAATCTAGTTCCCCAGATAAGCTTCCATCGCTTATGTGGCCGAGCTGGAATCAAACCCGGTTCTCCAGATTAGAGTGCACCTGCTCTTAACCACTACGCCACTGCTGCTCACAGGTTTCACAGATGGATTACCCTGTAAAATACCTGCATTCTGCTCCTTTTCCTTAAAGCCAACTTACAGCGTCCCACTGGCAGCAACAACTACGCTATTGAGCCTGGCTGCCCCTGTTTCTCCCCATCCCCCCGACTTACTTGCTGAAGTTAAATAAAAGCCGTTCGAAGACCAAGACAGGCCCGGTGCTGCTCAGGATTGTGAGTGGCTGGCCAGCGAGAAAGCAGAAGACAGCCCCTGTCACAGCGGTGCCCAAAAAACTTTCCAACACGCCCTAGGGAACGGAGAAACAGGTTGTTACAGCTGGCATCCTGTATGGCTTTGGTCCTGCCTACCTGAAGGAGTGCCTGCGCCCACTGGTACCTGCCTGGGCACTGGGTCACAGGGGGAGGTGCTCCTGATGGTACCTCCCCCTCACTGGAGGTGCGGTGGGCACACAGGAATGTTTTCTCCTTGATTCCCCTGAGTTCAGGAGCTTAACCTTTGGCACTCCAGATGTTATGGACTACAATTCCCATCAGTCCCTGCCAGCATGGTCAATTGGCCATGCTGGCAGAGGCTGATGGGAATTGTAGTCCATAACATCTGGGGTGCCAAAGGTTTGCCACCACTGCGGCCTAGGCTCTGGAATAGTCTGCCCTTGGAGATTCACCATGAACTTATCCTTTAGAACAGATCTGGGCATTATACGGCCCACGGGCCACATCCGGCCCGCCGGATGACCCTGACTGGCCCCACTGCCTTGCTGGGGAGCAAGGCGCCTTTGAAATCTTCAAGAGAAGTCGGGTTGCCTTGGCTGCCGGCTTCTGCGGGGCTTCAAAAAAGCCTCACCCCTCTTGCCTGTGGCCCGGCCCTCCAAGTACAATATTTTCTCTGCTTTCTTATGCGGCCCCATGAAAAAAATAATTGCCCACCCCTGCTTTAGAAGAAGAGTTTGCATTTATACCCCCCTTTCACCCCTGTAAGGAGACTCAAGGTGGCTTACAAGCTCCTTTCCCTTCCTCTCCCCACAACAGACACCTTGTAGAGGTAGGTGGGGGCTGAGAGAGTCTCTTGAGAGAACTAAGTGACTAGCCCAAGATCAGCAAGAATGTAGGGAGTATGCGGAAACACATCTGGTTCACCAGATAAGCCTCTGCCACTCAGGGGACGGGAGGAGTGGAGAATCAAAACGTTCCAAAGTTCTCCATATTAGAATCCACCTGCTCTTAACCACTAAACTGCACTGGCTCTCATGGGTTTTATAGGTTTTGGTGCATGGCAAAGACCTTTCTTTGTGCCCAGGCATTTCACCAGCCCCCCCAGAAACCCTCTCTACAGCTGCTGGTCCGGGGGGTGTAGGAGTCAGAGTGTGGGTAGATTTTTATGCTATTTTTATTGTTGTTTTAATTGTTATAATTTATTTATGATGTTTTTATTGGGACTTTTAAAATTGTTTTTAACCTGTGTAAGTTGCTGAGAGATCCCGATGTGAGCTGGGACATAAATATTTATATACAAACAAACAAACAAATAATGCTTCTTGAATTCGTGGGAATTGGCTGCTGAGGGAAGTCATAAGCACAAATAGTTTTTTAAAGGGGTTAGACCCAGATGTCCCCAATATGAACATAAGAACATAAGAATAAGCCAGCTGGATCAGACCAGAGTCCATCTAGTCCAGCTCTCTGCTACTCGCAGTGGCCCACCAGGTGCCTTTGGGAGCTCACCTGCAGGATGTGAAAGCAATGGCCTTCTGCGGCTGTTGCTCCCAAGCACCTGGACTGTTAAGGCATTTGCAATCTCAGATCAAAGAGGATCAAGATTGGTGCAGCCATAAATCTAATTCTTCTCCATAAATCTGTCCAAGCCTTTTAAAGCTAATCCGTAGGTTAGTGGCCATCACCCTCCTGTGGCAGCATATTCCAAACACCAATCACACGTTATGAAGAAGTGTTTCCTTTATTAGTCCCTCATTCTTTCCCCCAGCATTTCTGCAATGAATGCCCCTGGTTCTAGTATTGTGAGAAAGAGAGAAAAATTTCTCTCTGGGTCAACATTTTCTACCCCATGCATAATTTTATAGACTTCAATCATATCCCCCCCGGCCTCTGTGATCGCCTTCTCTTAATCTCCAAACTAAAGAGGTCCCAAACGCTGCAGCCCTCCTCCTCATAGGGAAGGTTGGTGCTCCAGTCCCTCAATCATCCCGTTGTTGCCCTTCTCTGCACTTTTTCTATCTCCTCAATATCCTTTTGAGATGCGCTACCCAGAACTGGACACAGTACTCCAAATGCGGTCGCATTCTAACTCCTTTATATATATGGGCATGACAATCTTCTTTACAGTTTTATTATCAATTCCCCTTTCCTAATGATCCCCCCAGTCTGCAGACTCAACTGGAGCCCACTGGACATGTTTTCCTGGCCCCTGCCAAGTGTTCTTTGGAGGTGGTGGGACCAGGTACGGTTTTCGCCCAGCAACGGTTCTGATTGGCTAAGCAGATTTTTAGCAACGTTGCTTTGGCAGCAGCTGCCACCAGTCACAAATGCAAAGCAAAAATGTCAGGAGCAAAACTACCAGACCCCCCCGGGGCTACACAGCCCGGAAAACCCACAACAGCCAGTTGCTTCTGATCGGGAAACCCTTTGACGACACCCTGTTTCAAGGTTAGTCTCTCCACATTCATGTTTTTGTTGTTGTTTCAGGTCAAAGAAACCCGAAGCCTGAACAGCTGGAGTTCATTAAGCGCCCTTTGATGGCATGCCACAAACTCCATCGTTCTAGTTTCCCTTCGCTGTTTGCGTGATTGCTGCCAGGAATGAAAACAAAAGATATCTGACAGAGACTTCCGAAACAGCAGTTAGAAGCTGCTAAGGGCTTAAAAAACTGGAAATGCAAAGCCTGGATCAGCCATTAAAAAAAAAAAAAAGTAAACAGAAGCAACATTCTTAACAACAGGAGTTATTGCTTTACCGAAACAATAAAAGAGAGGATTATATTTTGGAAAGTACACGGCACTGGCCCATGTCATTCGTAGCCTGGTCATCGTGAAGGTGAGCCCCAAATCTACCCAAGAATCTTTCGTTTGGAACTGCTCTACCCTCAACACCTGTGAGGGGAAGGGCGGCGTATAAGCTGCATAAAATAATAGTAATAATAACACCCTCGACAACATCTACTTGACAGGGGTGTAAAATATCTCTGCAGCTGAACGTGGCATCCCGGCCTTCTAAGAAACGGCGGTAGAGCTTCCTTTGGCGCGCATAAGGCCTCATGCTGAAATCTAAACTACCGCTTCCCCTTCATCAACAAACATCCTCCCTCTGCAACTGTGAGTCAAAATAGTGGAGCCGGCAACGATAAGTGCCCGATGCGACTCGGAGCCAGTGCTAATATTGAACTAACTGCTGCACAGAGACCGAGGCACACAGATTTTGTAACCCGGTTCCCAGGATCCCACTTTCCTCAGAATTAGTGTTTGCAGAGATAAAGAAGAGCTTTGTGGAAGGGTGGAAAAAAAATTCCAGCGCATCAGCAATCGTAAGCAGGGTCATTTCATTGAACAAACAGATGAACGAGCGGGTTTACAAAGGACAGCAGCCCACTTCAGGCAAAGTTCTGTGGCAACAGAATCATAGAATCATAGAGTTGGGAGAGACCCCCAAGAGCCATCAAGTCCAACCCCCTGCAATGCAGGAACACACAGTCAAAGCACTCCCGACACATGCTCATCCAGCCTCTGTTTAAAAACCTCCTAAGAAGGAGACTCCACCACTCTCCGAGGCAGTGAATTCTACGGTCGAACAGCCCTGACAGTCGGAAGATTCTTCCTAATGTTTAGTTGGAAAATCCCTCTTTTCCTCTGCACCTTGAACCAGTGGTGGATCCAAACATTTTAGTAACAGGTTCCCATGGTGGTGGATTCAAACTGTGGAGAAGCGCCACGCGGGCTGGGCGGGGCATCGGCATGAGCGTGGCCGGGCATTATGGGCTGGCCATTCCTAAGCGGGCTAGTAAGTAAGGATGCAGCTGCTGGGCGCTCGGTCCTTGGGCAGCAACGAATCGCACCTAGGCTGCTAGGCTGCCACACATGCCGGTGCACCTCCTGCTGGACTGCTTCAAGTTCTTGCATGCTACCAAGCTGAGAGAGGAGGGGCGTAACTAAGGCAAAAAATCACGGCAAAATCACCTCAATTAGTAACCCCCCTCTCGGCACCCACAAATAATTGGTAACCTACTCTTTAAACGAACCTGTGAGAACCTGCTGGATCCCACCTCTGCCTTGAATCCATTACTCCGTGTTTTAGTCTCTGAGGTCGCAGAAAACAAGCCACATTTATGGGGAGCAGATCTGCATAGGGGTCCCACTCCAGTTGCTTTGTAGTTCTTGGAGCAGCAGCAAGAGAAAGATTACTAAAATGCACAATATCGCTTTGTAGCCTTAATGTCCCTTCTAGTAAAAAGCTGGAAACAAAATAGGATAGCTCTAGGAATTGCTGGAAAGTCTGTGGTTTTTACCACAGAGTTTTTGGCAGTTCCTCGAACTACCCTATGTCACTTCTGGCTTTTTACCAGAAGTGACATAGCGCTGTACATGATGCTGTGGTTTTATCACAGAATTTCCAGTGGTTCTTAGAAGTGATGCAACAGTGCTCCCCCATTTCCCCACCCACAACCTTCCCATTGGTTGCCACAAACTGCCAGGGTGAACCAGGAAGCAGCAAAGGCATGAGAGAAGCCTTTGTTATGCTAACTTCCTTCTTTCCAAGAACAAATATTTGACCAGCAAGAGAGACACAGAGAGAGAGAGAATTACTCACAAAATTTGATAGCGTTTTATCTCCCTATCTTCTGGAGTTTCATTATCAGTAGACTGATTACTATTTGGGTGTACTTTCATTTCCCTAAGCTCTGGCACAGTGTTTCCCACCTTTTCGACATCGTGGTACCCTTGACCTCGCTCCTCATATCTCAGGGTACCCCTGAGGTTCATTTGATTTTTTTTTTGCATTTTTTAGGTTTTTTTCCATTTTTGGCCTGTAGGTGGGGGGAGTGGCAAGCAGGGGGAGGGGAGGGAAAGCAGCATCTACAACCGCGTTGCTTGTTTGCCTAAATTCGACATGGATTGGGGGGAGTTCTCCCTCGGGGAGAGGGCAGTATAAAAATCGAAATAATAAATAAATAAATAAATAAATAAATAAATAAATAAATAAATAAATAAATAAAATCTACCCCCCCATCCACACCGAATTTAGGCAAATAAAACAATGCTGTTTTTCAGTGTTGTTTAAAGGGAGCCCATGAAGCTTCCAACCCCCCCCCCCCTTCAAAATCCATTTGATTCCGGTGGGGGGGGGGCAGGCGGTAGCATTGTCATGGTACCCCTGGGACGTGCTCATGGTACCCCACGGAACCCTGGTTGAGAATCACTGCTCTGGCAAGTAGGAAGTTCTGTTCTCAAATTTGAATTATTGTTCCCGGACAGCATTCTTTGGTTCCTTTTTGGTGGGCAGGGAATATTACACTGAATTAAATCTACATCAAGAAACTCTCAGTCTAAACCGAGGCCTACCAAGGTTTAGACCCCCGGAATGTGAAGGACTGTACCATAAACACATGAAACTGTATGTGAAGGACTGTACCATAAACACATAAACACATGAAACATGAAGCACATAGGGGCAAAAAATCCAAACTTCACATACACGCTACAGGGGTCAGTGCTATCAGTCACAGACCAGGAGAGGGATTTGGGCGTCTTAGTTGATAGTTCCATGGGAATGTCAACTCAATGCATGGCAGCTGTGAAAAAGGCAAACTCTATGCTGGGGATCATTAGGAAAGGAGTTGATAATAAAACTGCAAGGATTGTCATGCCCTTATATAAAGCAGTGGTGCGACCGCACTTGGAGTACTGTGTTCAGTTCTGGTCGCCACATCTCAAAAAGGATATCGAAGAGATAGAAAAAGTGCAGAGAAGGGCAACGAGGATGATTGAAGGATTGGAGCACCTTCCTTATGAGGAGAGGCTGCAGCATTTCGGACTCTTTAGTTTGGAGAGGAGACGTCTGAGGGGGGATATGATTGAAGTCTATAAAATTATGCATGGGGTAGAAAATGTTGACAGAGAGAAATTTTTCTCTCTTTCTCACAATACTAGAACCAGGGGGCATTCATTGAAAATGCTGGGGGGAAGGACTAATAAAAGGAAACACTTCTTCACACAACGTGTGATTGGTGTTTGGAATATCCTGCTACAGGAGGTGGTGATGGTCACTAACCTGGATAGCTTTAAAAAGGGCTTGGACAGATTTATGGAGGAGAAGTCGATCTATGGCTACCAATCTTGATCCTCCTTGATCTCAAATTGCAAATGCCTTAGCAGACCAGGTGCTCAGGAGCAGCAGCAGCAGCAGAAGGCCACTGCTTTCACTTCCTGCATGTGAGCTCCCAAAGAAGGCACTTGGTGGGCCACTGCGAGTAGCAGAGTGCTGGACTAGATGGACTCTGGTCTGATCCAGCAGACTAGTTCTTATGTTCTTATGAAACTGTCTCACACTGAATCAGAACCTTGTTCCATGAAGTATTGCCTACTCAGACTGGAAGCTCTCTCAGGTCTCAAATAGAGGTCTATCACGTCGTCCTTTAACTGAAGATGCCGGGGACTGAACCCGGGACTTCGTGCATACCAAACTGATGCTCTACCACCTAGCCATGACCCCTCCCCACAATTCAAGTGCACAAACCCCTGGGGCAATATAAATTAAGGAGAGCGACACTGAGCAGGTTCCTGTTGGAGCCGTCTGCATCATTACACATTATTTGTTACAATCCAGGATGGAGGTGGGGGCAGAGCTTCCAAAACAGACAGGACGAAGCCTCCAAGTACTTTTCACTCCCCCCCCCTCCCCATTAAACACTAGGTCAGTGATGGCGAACCTTTTCGAGACCGAGTGCCCAACCCAAAACCCACTTATTTATCGCAAAGTGCCAACACGGCAATTTAACCTGAATACTGAGGTTTTAGTTTAGAAAAAATGGTTGGCTCCGAGGCATGCGTTACTCAGGAGTTAGCTTAGTGAAGCAACTGTGCGTGAATCGCGATCCTAGGAGGGTTTACTCAGAAGCAAGCCCCATTGCCAGCAACCAAGCTTACTCCCAGGTAAAGGATCATGCCCAGGCCAGCCAAGATATGTGTTTGTGGGGGGGGGTGATTTTCCACCCCCCTCCCACATGATGAACTCTGTGCGCGAGTGCCCACACAGAGGGCTCTGAGTGCCACCTCTGGCACCCGTGCCATAGGTTCGCCACCACTGCACTAGGTGATCTTGTACCATTGGACTGTGCAATTAGCCATCTCAGAATGCCGAACTAGTTATGTGACTTTCTACAAAAATATTCATCTGACATCACCACAAGCCTTTGAAGTCTGTATTACTCACCGACTATCTCTGCGGATTTTTGTTATTATCACTTCATTGTATGTTGTTGGATAACACTGCATGCGCATTTGAAATTGAATCCCTTTCAATTAATTTTGCCACTGGTGCACATTGCTCTTCTCTAACAAGTACTTTCTTTTTTGGGTTGAGCTTCATATTTATGAATATATTATCGTAACACCCTTTTCCTGGGTGTCGTGATTGATGCATTGCAGGCAATCCTATATTTGGCGCAAATTCTTTGTGTTGCTCCTCTAAGGGTCAGCCTTGCAAATATTTAAACTACATCTACCCTGTTGCATCTGCAACGATAGTTGGAGGCAGCATTATTATCCAGCTCCACGGCTAACCTGCATGTTCTCCGTTGCGTCACCGAGCAGTCCCCCAAAGGTGATGGCGTTGGTCACAGTCGCCAGATAAATGAAGAGAATGGCAGAAAGGGCTTGGATGTTGAACGCGTCGTAGAAGTCGCTGGCGAAGAAAGGCGCCTTTCGCTTGACGTCTTTGATTAGGCCACCGAAGAACCTGAGCGGGAGAAGAACGCGTCACGATCAGCGTGAGATCGGGGTACAAAAGATATTGGAATGCCAGGACACTCCCAGAGGTTGTCACACAGAAGCAAAAGGACCCCTTCTGACAACACTCACTTGCCGGTGCGTTGCAATTCTTCAGAGTCGCCGTGGCCCCCGCTGCCGTGGCCCCCGTCATGTGGAGTGTCTCCATTCATCTGCACATTCTCTCCACCGGCATACATGTTTTTCCTACGCAACGAGGAAAGAATGAGACGTTGTGTCAGAAGAAGAAGAAGAAGAAGCAGACAAAGAAGAAGAAGAAGAAGAAGAAGAGGAGGAGGAGTTTGGATTTATATCCCCCCTTTCTCTCCTGTAAGGAGACTCAAAGGGGCTTATAAACTCCTTTCCCTTCCCCTAGGCGTTCCAGGGAGGAAGGGGGCGGAGGACGAACCCGTGCACCAGGTGCTTTCCCCCCTTGCTACGCCTCTGCTTTGAAGCATTTGTTTGCTGTGGGGGGAGGGGGGGAAGGGAAAGGAGATCATCAGCCCTTTTGAGTCTCTTTACAGGAGAGAAAGGGGGGATATAAATCGAACTCCTCCTCTTCCTCTTCTTCTTCTAAAAGCCAGGATCACTAGAACTAAAAAAGTTTTGGGAGAATATTTTGAAATATGTAGAACAGTTAGTAAAAGTAAAAATTGATGTAAACAATGATTTAATAATTGTGGGGATAATAGATTATATAAGAGTGAACAGAAATTTGGAACCAATGTATAAAATAATGATTAGAGCAGCACACGCAGTGTTGGCGTTGGGCTGGAAAGATAACAAGAAATGGACAGTCTCAAAATGGTTGGAATATATTTGGGAACAAATACAGTTGGAGATTTTTGAGAGACTGGCAAAAAATACACTAGAGAAGAGAAACTAGAAGATATTATGAAGCTATGGACATTGTATGAAAAATGGATGGAAGAAGCCGGATTTAACGAAGAACCATGGAACAAGAGAATAAGAAGAATGAACCTTCTGCTGCTTGCTTGAAATAATCAATGGAAAAGAGGGGGGGAGGGGGTGAAAAAGGAAAAATGTATAGTTGGAACAAACATATTGATTGTAACAAATATAATAATACTCTATACAATAAAAAATTTTTTAAAAAAGGATCACTAGAACTGGCTCTCTGAAGCTGAGTACCTGTTGCCAACCCAATAAAGATTTCTGGTTTCAAAACCTAGAGTCCTCTTTTTGATCACTGATCCAGGACCTAACACCTTACTATGTAACTTGTGACCAATGACTTGCACCATAGGAAAGGCTTGGTTTGTGCTTGGAAGAATCATGGTGCCAAAAGGACTCCGTCCCAAGCTTCCCTCCCATCAGACATTTCTCTCTGCGCTGCTCTCCAGGGTCTTGGGCAGCAGCTCTTCATATCCCCTCCTAAGCAGCCCTTTTAACTGGAGATGCAGGGTTTTGAACCTGAGACCTCTTGCAATCTGGTGAGGACCTGTATACTGCACGGGTCAAAAAAAGGGCTGTGAAAATATTTAATGATTTCGCATCCTGGACATAAACTGTTTCAACTCTTACCCTCTAAGCGTGGCTACAGAGCACTGCACACCAAGACAACTAGACATAAGAACAGTTTTTTCCCGAATGCCATCACTCGGTTAAACAAATGATTCTCTCGATAGTGTCAAACTATTGGTTATGTATTTATGATCGAATTACTGCACTACTTTTTTCATCATTCCTATTACCCATCTCCTCCCAATTATGACTGTATGACTATAGCCTGTGCTGACATTTCATTTTATTTTATGATTTTACATTTTATGTTTTTATTACTATTGATTGTTTCCTGATTGCTTACTAGACCTATATGACAATCATTAAGTGCTGTACCTTATGATTCTTGACAAATGTATTTTTCTTTTATGTACACTGAGAGCATATGCACCGGAGACAAATTCCTTGTGTGTCCAATCACACTTGGCCAATAAAGATTCTATTCTATTCTTTTTCGCACAGTGAAATCCAGCTGCAGAGTGCATTGAAAGTGCATTAATTCTGCATGTGCAGAAGGGTCCTTAGTTGTTCTATCGATCTTATACCAGAGTCCCCGATTGCTGTGGGCGCCACGGTGCCTGATGACATCTTTATTGGCTCCACCACATGTTTTAGAAGGTGGACGGATCCGGGTGGGGCTTTGCCCAGCAAGGCTGCTGATTGGCCAGTGAAGATCCAATTGGCTATGCAGATTAAAATAGTACTGTTTCCATGGCACTTGCCACCAGTGCTCATTTTATCCTCCCGAACTCTCTTTTCCAGTGGATTTTTTTCAAAATTACCCCTCTTCTCCTGTGCACATGGGCTTCCTCTGCATTTTTGGCTATGCGTCCATTTTGGGGTTGCATCCCCACCTGTACTGGAATTCCAAAGGTGCCCACAGCCTTAGAAAGATTGGGGACCCCTGTCTTACCTCAATGTATCAAATTCCATGGACTTTCAATGGAGTCTGTTCACTTGTGATCAAACATATTATATTCAGTTATGGTAAAAAGGTACAGTTTCCCCTTCAGTCGTGTCCGACCCTGGGGTCCCACTGCAAGCAGTGATTTCACAGGCAAGCCGTTTTTGTGGGGTAGTTTGCCATTGCTTTCCCCGGCTATTCTTTACCCCCTAGCTATGAGCCAGGTACTCATTTACCAACCAAGGAATGGATGATGGCCGAGTTGACCATGAGCCAGCTGCCAGGATATCTGACCCACAGGGGGCTCGAACTCTTGACCGTGTGAGTGTCAGTGCAAGCACTTAACCACTACGCCACGTGGCTCAGTTATGGAGGGTACAATAAATGTGCATATATATTTCAGCAGCTCTGAAATATTCAGCTGTGGGCAATCTGTGTTTGCCACCATGGCTGACTTCATTTGCTTCTTTTTCTCTCCTCTCTTCTAGTTTATTCCCATGCCTGTTCTCTACGGAGTGTTTCTATATATGGGCGTCGCGTCCCTTAATGGAGTGCAGGTAAGTTTTCTCCATAGCAACCAAGGTCCTTCTGATAGGCGCAACAGGCATTTCGAAGGCTTTTGCCAAGAAAGGGGTAAACATTAACCAGTACCCTCTTTCTCATGCATGTGAATCAGGTCATTCGTTGCCAACAGAAGCATGGAGGTGCTAGTAACCGCTCAGTTGTTAAGGGGCCAGAAGCAAATTTTGTGCTGTTTTCCTGCTAGGCACCAGCGCAGCTACTAATCTGGAACTGTTTTTCTAATATGATTCCCCCTCCCCCCACCCCAGGCCCATTCCTCCTCTCCCACATTTTCATGCAAAGAAATGTCTCAGGTGGGGAGCCATGCTGGACTGCAGAAAAGGAATATTCTAGTCCAGTAGCACCTTAAAAGATCAACCAGGTTTCCAGAGTACAAGTTTTCAGGAGTCAAAATTCCCTCTGTATCTAGTATCTGAAGGAGGGAGTATCAGCTCTCAAAAAGGGCACTCTGAAAACCTTGTTGTTCTTTCAGGCATTAAAGGTAAAGGTAGTCCCCTCTGAAGAAGAAGAAGAGTTTGGATTTATATTTGTAAGGAGACTCAAAGGGGCTTACAGTCTCCTTCTCCCCCCCCCCCCCCAACAAACACCCTGTGAGGTGGGTGGGGTTGAGAGAGCTCCGAAGAACTGTGACTAGTCCAAGGTTACCCAGCTGGCACGTATTGGAGTGCACTGGCTAACCTGGTTCACCCGATAAGTCTCCACAGCTCAAGTGGCAGACCAGGGAATCAAACCCGGTTCTCCGGATTAAAGTGCACCTGCTCTTAACCACTACATCACGCTCGCTGTGCAAGCACCGGGCCATTACTTACCCTTAGGGAGATATCACTTCACAACGTTTACTATATAGTGTTTACAGGGTGATTTGCCATTGCTTTTTCCCCAGTCATCTACACTTTACCCCCTGCAAGCTGAGTACTCATTTTACTGACCTCAGATGGTTGGAAATTTGAGTCCACCTGAAACTGGCTACCTGAAACCAACTTCTGTCGGGATCGAACTCAGGTCGTGAGCGGAGCTTTGGCTGTAGCATTGCAGCTGACTACTCTGAGCTCCGGGGCTCCTTTTAAGGCATTACTGGACTCCAATCATGGAAAGAAACATTATACTTGCCATCTTTTACATAGGTTGTTTGCATTTCATTCAGCTTATTACAAAAGCATTAACTTCACAGAAAAGTCATCGTGCGCTGGAGCTTCTAAACATGATTCAAAACACTTGGGTTACTATCAGTGGTGGGATCCAAAAATTTTAGTAACAGGTTCCCATGGTGGTTGGGATTCAAACAGTGGCGTAGCGCCAATGGGGCTGGGCGGGGCACGACGGGGGCGTGGCCAGGCATTCCTGGGTGGGGCATTAATAATTTATCTGTTACTGTAAAAAACTCTTACTGTAAAAAAAAAGTTCCTAATTTCCAGCTGGTATCTTTCTGTCCATAATTTAAACTCATTATAGCAAGTCCTATTGTCTACTGCCAACAGAAACAACGACTTCTCCTCTAATTGACTGCCTGTCAAATACTTAATACTTTTTATTTATTTATTTTATTTATTGTTCCACTTATATACCGCCCTCCCCCGAAGGGCTCAGGGCAGTGTACAACAATAACAAAGCAGTGGATACATAAAATACATATAAATTAAAAGCAGCGTTCAATTTCCATAAAATTAAAATTAAAATACAGATGGCATCCAGCTATTAAAAACTCCTACAAAAGGGAACAGCAGGCCTTAGATGGTTTCCGGGCACCTCATCAGCAGCTGGTCTCCCCAAAGGCCCGGCGGAATAACTCAGTCTTACAGGCCCTGGGGAACTCATTAAGGTCCCGCAGGGCCCGGACAGCTGGAGGGAGAGCATTCCACCAGGCAGGGGCCAGGGCCGTGAATGCCCTGGCCCTAGTGGAGGCCAGCCGCATCATAGAGGGGGCGGGGATCACAAGCAGATTGGCCTCTGCAGACCGCAGAGACCGACGTGGGACATACTTAATTTTGTTTCTAGAAATCAAAAGAAGGATACTTTCCTTAAACAAGGAACTGTACCATATTTCTAAAGCATGTTTTTAAAACAGCCCAACAGGGAGAATTATCCCGTTTTCTACCTTCGCTCACCAGCCACATAGGAAACAACAGGACTTTATGATTTTTGGACCTAATGGAATTTCTAATGGAAAAGCAGACCCAATTAGTAACCCCCTCTCGGCACGCACAAATAATTAGTAACCCACTCTTGGGAACTGGTGAGAACCTGCTGGATCCCACCTCTGGTTACTACTGAAATCTTAAGAGGGGTCAGTGAGATTTATTTATTTTTATTTTATTGAATTTATACACGGTCCTTTCCTGGCAAGAGCCAGGCTTGGGGAACACTGTTTGTTGCTTTATTTATTTAATTTATCATCCATCTTTCTTGTTGAGTCAGTCAGTCAGTTTTATTACGGCCATTAGGCCAGCAAATTTCTTGTTGAGACTCAAGACAGATTACAGAGTTGAAAAACAATGCAACGCCACCACCCTGCCCAATATAATAAGTATAAGGGACAATGCAGTCAAATTGGGTTTCACAAGTATCAAACAGTAGAATCAAGACGTGATGCGTATAGGAAGCTGGATTTCACAAACGGCAGGATCCACAGAACTGGATTTCACATGTAGAGGGGAAAAAAATTAAACAATAACCTTATACTGCCTCTCTGCGGTGACTCAAAGACTAAACAGAATACAAAAAAGATCATGAAAGTGACAACATAAATATGATCGGCGATAAAACAAGCTGTTAAAAATAAGGAAGGGGCATCACAACAAAATTAAGTGCCCTAAAGCGGTTCTCAGGCTAGAACTGACTGTTATAAAAACCTTTTAAAAACGGAATCCCTTAATTAAAAGTCTGAAAGAAATAATTCGGCTTCGCCCTTCGAGGAATTTAGGCACCCGGCAAGCTTCAAAGAGGAGGACATTCCAAAGGTGAAGTTTCAGCCATTGCTGGAAAAGCCGTGAACTGAAGGGAACTCCACATGTGCTTTGGAGATGTAATCTTTCACAGCGAAGCTGCGTTTAACTTGCTGCTAAGAGGAGACCCAGTCAGTCTTCTTAGGAAGCATACACTATAAAGGGGGGGGGGGTATTTTGTGTGTGTACATAAAGCAGTTTCCAACATTGAAACGAAGAGAGCTCCCTGTGTACATTGGAGATCCAGTGTTTCACAGTTAAGCTGCGGTCATAGGGCCCAAGGCTCTGAAAATCCGCTTGACAGAAAGGACTGTTTGCTTTGTCTGGATTGGTGCATCATAAAATTCAAGACAAATCCATTCTTTCTGTTCCCCTCCCCAGTTCATGGACCGCCTGAAGCTGCTCCTGATGCCTCTCAAGCACCAGCCTGACTTTATCTACCTGCGCCACGTCCCGCTCCGCCGGGTGCATCTCTTCACTTTCATCCAGGCAGTGTGCCTGGCTCTCCTTTGGATCCTCAAGTCGACAGTGGCTGCTATCATATTCCCAGTCATGGTAGGTTGGCTCTCTTCAGTTGGGTCTTCTCTTCAACCTGGGTCCACCTGAGATGCTATCAACCACCTGGGGGCTGCGGGGAGGAGCAGCCAGGACAGCCTGGCACCACGTCCCCCATAATTGGTATTGTGGTGTTATGTCTTGCTGTTATTTCATGCTTGTTGATATAGAAGGAAGCAAGCCTTTATTGGCATAGACAACAGTACAACAGTAATAAAAAACAGATTAAAAAGCATAAACAATACAGGTCGAAGGAAATCTATTGGCGTTTAGTAATTTCCAGGAGAAAGTCTGCCACTATCGTACAGAGAGAAGGATCAGGGTTGTCCAACAAGTAGTGTAATCTAATTAAATCGGGGAGATGGGGTAAATGTAAAGGAGTAAGATTCACATACTTGGATCTGATTTCCTTGAATCTGAGACAGTGTAGTAATTGGTGGGCCAGGCTTGTTGATATACAATTGCTGATGAGGTCAAGCTGTTATCTTATTGTTATATTATTACGTGTATGATGCAGTTATATTTTTATGCTAAGTGCTAATATGCTTTTGCTATTTGTTACTCCGTTAAGAAATGTTAATATT
Source organism: Sphaerodactylus townsendi (assembly GCF_021028975.2). Lineage (NCBI taxonomy): Eukaryota > Metazoa > Chordata > Lepidosauria > Squamata > Sphaerodactylidae > Sphaerodactylus > Sphaerodactylus townsendi. The sequence continues at coordinate 942,436 of NW_025950363.1, forward strand.
GTTGACATGCTGTTTAGTGATGTTTGGTAAGCTGGGGTTATGGTTTTGGTATACTTGTTGCTGTTCATATTTATTTATTGCTCATATTTGATTCTGTTAGTCTGTTTTGTGGGTTGTTAGCCACTCTGAGCCCTATGGGGGAGAGCGGGGTACAAAGTTCAATAAATGAAATGAAATGAAATTCCTCACCCCACTATCCAACTCCTTGAGCACATAGGAACTTGGTAGCTTTTTATTTCCCAAAATATAAGCAGAAGTGTCCAGCGTGAGATAAAGAACAGGGGGAAAGATGGTATTTCTTCTTTTGCAGTGGTGGGATTCAGCCAGTTCGCACTAGTTTGGTAGAACCGGTACCTAATTTTTTGTTGTGTTCGGCGAACCAGTTGTTAAAAGCTTCTTTCAGAGCCCTGGAGCAGCCAGGCGCCTTTCCACCCAGCTGCTCTGAGGCGCTAAAAGCCCCGTCACTCCCTCCTTGCATCTGTCATTCCTTTTCTTCTATTTTATCTCCCTAGAAGTTTTCAACATGAATAGCACAGTTTGCTATGGGAGGCCGAAGTTATCCTCCCAGACACTGTGCCCATTTACTTGTGGAGTCTTGAGAAACACAAAGCTGGAATCTGGGGAGCTTTCAGTTACGACCTCAACCCTGACTTTGTACCTAACAGCAGCTCAGATTTCAGATGTATTAGGACTAATAAAGGAAACACTTCTTCATGCAACGTGTGATTGGTGTTTGGAATATGCTGCCACAGGAGGTGGTGATGGCCACTAACCTGGATAGCTTTAAAAGGGGCTTGGACAGATTTATGGAGGAGAAGTCGATTTATGGCTACCAATCTTGATCCTCTTTGATCTGAGGTTGCAAATGCCTTAACAGACCAGGTGCTCGGGAGCAACAGCCGCAGAAGGCCATTGCTTTCACATCCTGCACATGAGCTCCCAATGGCACCTGGTGGGCCACTGCGAGTAGCAGAGAGCCGGACTTGATGGACTCTGGTCTGATCCAGCTGGCTTGTTCTTATGTTCTTATGTACTATTAACTCTCTTTGCCAGTGGAGAAGGCAAAAAGGAAGGGGCAAGGTGTGCTGGATGAGGGGTATCCAAGCAGGTGAGCTTGGATGTCAGCTGTGAGAAAATGTCTCCATGCCAGTTTAAGGGACTCCTGAATTCTGTCCTGTCAGATCCTGGCCCTGGTGGCAGTCCGGAAGGCTATGGACTACCTCTTCTCCCAGCATGACCTCAGTTTCCTCGACGACGTCATTCCAGAGAAAGATAAGAAGAAGAAAGAAGACGAGAAGAAGAAGAAAAAGAAGAAGGGCAGCTTGGACAGCGACAATGACGATGTAAGGCTGTTTTCACCCTCTTTTGCCAGGTTTTAGTTTTGGGTTGGGATGAGGGTACCCCACCGCAATGCTTTCAGCCTCCTCCCGTCTTTCCCCATCATTTGATTGGTTGATTGGATTTCTACCCCACACTCTTTGACACGGCGTTGTGCAACATTCTAACACGCTGCAATAAATCATATACAACACATAGCGCTTTCAAAGCCCCAACCAGGGGTCAAACTTAAATACTAAAATGTTCAGCCTGATTCCCATATTATACACTCAAACTATAAAATATAAGGACACAGCCAAGATGAACCCAACCCGGTTGCTACCCTCAACTATAGGCCTGGTGGAAGTTCCATCTTCCAGGCCCTGCAGAATTTAGACAGATCTCAAGAGGCACCCAAATAGTAGGGTTGGGGGCACCCATTGCAATTGATGGGAAACCCATCCAGGTCAGACAAAATGAAATGTTTTCTTGACCCAATGCGTACAATAATTAAACTGAAATTCACTGCCTGTGGACATGATGATGGCCGTGACAATGGATGTGTTTTAAAAGGGGGTGAGCCAGATTCATGGTGGAGAGGTCCATCAGTGGCTACTAGCCATGGTTGTGGGAGCTCCCATATTCAGAGGAAGGAAAGCTCCTAGTATCCTAGGAGACAGTGTCAGGAAGAGGCCTTGACCTCTTACAACACGTTTTGTGGTCCTTCCAGGGCAGTCCTTGGCCACTGTATGAGATAGGATACTGGACTAGGTGAACCAGTGGTCTGATCCTGTATATGTATTCTTGTGTACATGTGTCTGTGACAACAGAGACAAGATGCTGGACTTGTTGGACCTTTGGCCTTGAGCAAGTGTGGCATCCCTTCTGCTCAGAGTTGTGTGTGTTCCGTGATTCTGCCAGGGGACGCAGACAGTAGGGGGGCAATGCATGCTAAAATTTCCAACATGAGATTTCCGACTAGCTGCCTGCCATCATGGCTAGCGGTGCAGGGCCATCACTTGTTCTATGTATATAAAAAGCAAGGCATGGTGGCAATGACTCACTTTTCAAACATCTGTGCCGGCACATGAGTGGAGGAGACAGAGCACACAGATGTGAACGCATGAAAGACCTATTGACGATTACTCAGTTTTCTAGAGCCCGTTGTATTTTGTCGCACAACGGGTTTTATTGCTGACTCAGAATAAAACTTCTAAAAATGTGCATGCAGCAGAAGTGCACAAGGCCTGTTCTAATTGCCCGTGGAACTTACCCCCACTGGATAGGTAGCACCTGCGTTGACAACTGGGCGTTCCACTAAAAGAGGATTCTTCCAATGCCGCCAGCCTTATCTTTTCTTGACAACTCACACTTTTTCTTACGAGCACACTCTGCTTCATGAGTGTCCAACTGTTCCGTTGACTTAGTAATTATCAGAGCAAATAACAGAAGCAGAGATAGAAAACAATTTCTGATTACCAGAGTCCTAGCATTGCCACCCCTTTCTGGTGGCCATCTCCCACTGCATATCTCGGGCCTCCAGCCAAATGCAAAGAGTGTCTCCCGCTTGTCTGACTGCAGGTGGGGTCATTGCACCCAAAACTATCCATTTTCTTTTGCTCTGAAGGGGAATAATTGCTCCTGCAGCAGCACACTGTTGCCGAGTTGATTCTTTCTCCTGCAATGCCCAATTCGAAAGGGAAATTCACACAAGACAGTCACCACTTTTCTTGGTTGCAGGGTGCAGTGGGAAAGATGGATCACGTGACTAGGGGTTCATAAATCCCTGGGATGCGACACTTCCTCCTTCCTCTGACTCAATCCCAGAATTCCTGCTGCCAGCTCTCACGATCACTCACTTCACACATTAGGGCGGTCCATATCAGAGGCTCATTCCGCACATGCAGAATAATGCACTTTCAAACTGCTTTCAGTGCTCTTCGAAGCTGTGCGGAATAGCAAAATCCACTTGCAAACAGTTGTGAAAGTGGTTTGAAAACGCATTATTTTGCTTGTGCGGAAGGTGCCAGAGTCTCTTCAATGTGGAACCACTCCTTCAGGCATGCAAATCCCAGCTTTTCTGTCTCACCATTCTTAAATTATGGTCCCGAACTTGGTTTGGAGGAGGAACGGAGGCTCGGTTTCTCAGAGCTTTACCTCAGCTGCCTTATCAAAGTCTGCCAAAACACAAAACTCTGTCCTCTTCCTTGCTTGTGAAGTCAGTCTCCTTTGTGCTGTTGAGTGCTTTCATGGCCAGAAACAACTGCCTGTTGTGATTTTTTGGGGATGTGTGTCTGTGGTCTGGTAGTGACCATAGCCACACATGGTGTGATGTTCCTCTGAAGATGCCAGCTGTAGCTGTGGGCGAAACATTGAAAACTACCATACCACAGCCACACATTCTGGAAAATCCACAACAGGCAGTTGCTCAACTTTGTTTGCTTTGGCCAGCTTTTGACTTCCTTCTTATTTTCTTCTTACTCTGCTTTTCAGGACATAAGAGCCCCTTGGCAGGCTTACGCCCTAACGGAAAAGGAAATATTCCTGAGTAATTCTTTATTCCTTTCCCAACCCCATCCCAGATTCTCACAAAAGGGTCACCTTGTTCAGCGGCATTCTACATTGCATTGGCCATTGGCAATCCTAATTTGAAAAACGGCAATCACAAGAGGGCATGTCCGCCATGTTGATCCATGAGGAAACGTAGTCTCGAGCTCTGGAACGTCGTATGTGCGCTTACCTGACCTTGTGCCTTACCGCTTGCTGAGTTGCTTTTCGTTCTTTCATGTTCCGGAGGAAAATGGATCACACGGTCCTTCAGATAATTTTTCCGCAGGATTCAATATGACGCCAACATATACGTGGGGCATGAAAGCAGAAAGGTGCTCTATCTGTGGTCGTTTCCCCACTTACCTGCTGCTGCGCGCTACTCTCCCCAAGTAGCGCGGGGTTCCCCGGCACTCCCCACTACAGGAGCGGCAACAACGCAGCCGCCCCGACGCTGCCGCTGTCGCGCCCCCCAAAGCGCCGCTGTCATTCCATGAATTTAGCTCCCTCTAAATAGAAGCAGCACTTTTGATGACCCAGCTGCAGAGCGGTAAGGGGTCGTGGGCAAGCCCAGGAGTCGCCACCAGAAATGGCAGCGCCAAGCACTGGGGAGTCAGCGCTCAGCAAACCCACCTCACCCAGGTAAGTTAGAGGGAAAGCCATCTGGTATGTATTTTTCTCCCAAAGGCAGCCAAATCTAGGGGGCTTGCAATTGAGGCTCCAAATCTAGGGGGCTTGCAACGCATGGGCTGAATCTGACTTGAACAAGACCATTGCCAGCTAGAGGGGGACAAGGTGGGGTGTTCCCACAACTGCTGCCACAACATATTAAGGCAGAAGGAGACATTTTATTTTTCCCAGCTCCATCCATGTGGCTTGTTTCCAGAAGCATCAAAAGAGGGGAGGGAAAAAAACAGTGTTACTGGGCAGCTGTGAACATGTTACTCATTGCTTTCAGGTCACCCTGAAGTTTAAGTGGAGACCCTCGTGAAGTTGCTGAACTAAAACCTGTCGTCTTTGCATTTCTAGCTTAATAAATCCAGAGTCTGGTAGGACCAGGGCCAGCTGGAAATCTGTTCATCGTGGTGTAGTGGTTAAGTACAGTTGGATTCTAATCTGGAGAAGGGGTTTGATTCCCCACTCCTCCACCTGAGTGACTGAGGCTTATCTGGTGAACCAGATGTGTTTCTGCACTCCTACATTTCTGCTGGGTGACCTTGGGCTAGTCATAGTTCTTCAGAGCTCTCTCAGCCCCACCTGCCTCACAAGGTGTCTGTTGTGGGGAGAGGAAGGGAAAGGAGCTTGTGAGCCACCTTGAGTCTACTTACAGGAGAGAAAGGTGGGGTATAAATTCAAACTCTTCTTCTTCTTCTTCTTCTTCTTCTTCTTCTTCTTCTTCTTCTTCTTCTTCTTCTTCTTCTTCTTCTTCTTCTTCTTCCTCTTCCTCTTCCTCTTCGTCCTCTTCCTCTTCTTCTTCTCCTCCTCCTCCTCCTCCTCTTCTTCTTCTTCTTCTTCTTCTTCTTCTTCTTCTTCTTCTTCTTCTTCTTCTTCTTCTTCTTCTTCTTCTTCTTCTTCTTCTTCTTCTTCTTCTTCTTCTCCTTCTTCTTCTTCTTCTTCTTCTTCTTCTTCTTCTTCTTCTTCTTCTTCTTCTTCTCCTCCTCCTTCTTCTTCTTCTTCTTCTTCTTCTTCTTCTTCTGTTGACTGTCTGTGGCTCTTGGGCCCAAGAAAAAAGGTCTGGCAAACCCCTGTTGTGTAGTAGTAGCATCAGGCACTTAAACCTGCTACTTTTTGTATTCAAATCAGGTGATCTACCACTGAGCCACCGCTTCTCCCCGCTGTCGGGCTTACTATTAAACAGAGCGTCAGAGGCTTAGGGGGCTTTGAGGCAGGAAGAAAAGGAGTGGGGCGATTGTTGATATTTGTTATCTTGAAGGAAAGCAGTGTGGTTTTGGATCTTCTGCCTTAGGGTTCAGTGTGGCTGGTTGGCTTTGACTCTCTGCCCCATCAGTAGTTTTGAGGGGCACTGTTTATCACCAGAGGACGGGAAGTGTGGAGGGAGTCGAGAAAGGGGCCTACACTATCACTAAATTGGCCCATGGTCACCTACTTGCCAAGGAAGGCGCTGTTTTGCCCCCATAAAACTGCGGAGATGCTTCACAAGTGGATTGAGCGCCCTTACGGTGCTGCCACCACCCTTTGCGCTGCAGAGATGCATCACGGTCAACTCAACAAAGAGACTTCTTCTTTTTGCTTATCATCTGCCCTAGAATCTTTCTGAGGTTCCGCTGAATGCCCTTCTAGAAGCCCAACACGTCAGCTTAATTAGCAGGATATTATTGCCTTCCAGTAACCATAGATAGCTCCTCTAGAGCCGTTAGCGTCTTGTTTTTGTGTATTTATTACATTTCTATATCCCCTTTCAGCCAATGAGCTCAAGTTGGTATATAGTGGAAAATAACAGAAGGAAACCTGATAGGCTCCCGTGAAGGGGAAATGGGCTGGGAAGGAGAAAATGGGCCAATTTGGGAACCAATTCTTCCCTACAGTAACCCCCTTGAGCTCCTTGGAGTGAGATGTGGTAAATAATTAAACATCAGTGTACATCCCCACACCCTGAAGGTTTTGAGGATTTGGTCTATTCCACACAGCAAATGTATAACGGGGTTGCCGTTGTGATAAAGGAAACCATTCTCCTCTCTTCCCATTTGCATGCATGCCGTGCAGGAAGCGATTTGAGCCCATGGGAACGATCCGGGTTGCCTTTGTGCCTTCGCATGGAGATGCTTCTCTCTCTTTTAATTTCCTGCAACACATGCGTAGCTACGCAGACATGCAGAAATAAACCCCTGCAGCCACGCCAATCGTCCCACGATACGACCGTCTGCACCTGAGTAGCTGCGCAGATGCAACATGCAAAGAAATATAAAAAGGGCCGGTGAATTCTTGCTGACTGATGCCGGTGCAGCGGGAGGGAGGGTTAAGGAAATAAAGTTCTTCCTGGGTGCTGTGTGGTTTCCGGGCTGTATGGCCATGTTCTAGCATAGAACCCACTGCATAAAGCCCGGAAACCACACAGCACCCAAGTGATTCCGGCCGTGAAAGCCTTCGACAATACAAAGTTCTTCCTGCCTGGCTGTTCATACAGCAGCAGCTCCAACCAGTGTGGGGTAGTGGTTAAGAGCAGGTAAATTCTAATCTGGAGAACCGGGTTTGATTCCCCACTCCTCCACCTGAGTGGCAGAGGCTTATCTGGTGAGCCAGATGTGTTTCCGCACTCCTGCATTCCTGCTGGTTCACCTTGGGCTAGTCACAGTTCTCTCTGAACTCGCTGAGCCACACCTACCTCACAAGGTGTCTGTTGTGGGGATGGGAAGGAAAAGGAGTTTGTAGGCTATCTTTGCACTCCTTACAGGAGAGAAAGGTGGGACATAAATCCAAACTCTTCTTTTTCAACCCAGGATTTTTCAAAAGGATTGCTAGTTAGCAATTAAAAAAAAACAGGTTGGGGGAAATGAAACAGGGCAGGTGCGTTTCGGGGTGGGGGGTGGGGGGCGGGACCTGTGCGAAGTCCCCCCACTCAAAAAATGGGTTATATAGAGTCCGGCAGCCATTATATTTGCCCAGTGTGGAATCAACCTTCCTTCAAAGAGTACGTTTGTTGTCCGTAAAGCACACTGAAGTGTGTTGTGTGATTACTTCTTTAACTGCCAACAGAATCCCTCAAATGCCAGAGTTGGTACTGGTACGTTCTGCGGATAATCTGTGGGGAGAGTGAGAAAGAGAGAAAGCGTGAGCGAGGCGGAAGCATTCTAAGCATTTTTGTGCCCGTTTCTTTCACAGTCCGACTGCCCTTACTCAGAAAATGTCCCAAGTATTAAAATTCCAATGGACATCATGGAACAAGAGCCTTTCCTAAGTGATAGCAAACCTTCCGACAGTGAGTAGAACTAACCTCTTGCATGCCTGCTTCAGTCTGAATTTTCGCTGCCAAAAAAAAGCAGATATAAAGTGATATGTATAGATATATATCCATATATCTGCATATACATATATTTATCTACCTTTCTTGAAACAAATTTATCCGTTCAGTAGATGTTTTTGTCTATTTTTTTTCCATTTCCGTGTTTATATATATATATTTTTACCCAGCCTTTTTCCGCAGCATGTGAATTTTTTTTTTGTTGGCTTTTCAAATGTTATTTTTACACTTTCATTTGTGGGGGTTTCCCTGCTATTTTTCCCCCTTTCCTCTCTTTCGTTGTGCCTCCACTTTAACTTCCTTTAATCCAGCTGCTAACAGGTCAATGGCTAGCTCTCTTTCTCTCGCTCTCTGTGTCTAACTTTCCAAAAACCATCCAGTTCATTTCTGGTTCAATACTGACTCCTCCTCCTATCCCCCTGTGGCTGCGTTTACTCTTTTTAACAATTTCCTTTAGTGTCCCTTGCTGGCTAACCGTCTCTAGAACCCGCAACACTGTCTACTGCTGTTTGTTTCCTTAGGATCCAATCAGTCACCGCCAATCCAGCCTTCAGTGTCCTAGTTTCTCCTCTGTGCCGTTCCTTAATTTTGAAAAGGGCATCCTCTTGTGAATCATACTGCAGCATTAACACGCTTGTCTTCTTCTAGGTGGCTTGGGGTTACGTTGGCTTCCTTCTCCTTCAATCTTAAATTTTGTGCTAAAGCTTGCGACGTGATTGTCGTTTTCATTTTTGAAGAGTGCACATTACCCTGTTGCTTCCTTGTGCGTTTTCTGTTGTTTAAACTTTCCTGATCAGACTGGAATATCTGAGGCCGCTTGTGGCTGATGGCTGTCCTGTAGTTTGGTGTGTGTTTCTCCAAAGATTCACGCAGAGTCTCGGAAATGAATGTTTTGCTTTGAAAGAATGGATGAGAAGTTTAACTCTCTGGAAATGTGGCAGATATTTCCAAAACCAGTGTCGACATTGAATGGCTGAAATATTTTGGCTCTCCTTTACTATCCCGCTCCCCAAATCTTGAGCTTAAATTCTTTCCAAGATCTAGCTTAATTGCCACAACAGATTCTCACCTCCAGGTCAGAGGTGGGATCCAGCAGGTTCTCACAGGTTCCCAAGAGTAGGTTACTAATTTTTTTGTGTGTGCTCTGAGGGGGTTACTCATTGGTGATTTTGCCACGTGATTTTTGCCTTAGTCACGCCCCTCCTCTCAGCAGTAGCGCGCAGAACTTGAAGCAGTCTAGCAGGAGGTGCACCGGGGTGCGTGGCAGCCTGCACCTGCGTGCATTCGTTTCCCGCCCAAGGACTGGCGCAGCGGCTGCGTCCTTGCCACAGCCCCGCCCAGGAATGGCCCGCCCCCGGAATGCCTGGCCACGCCCCCATCGTGCCCCGCCCAGCCCCATTGGGGCTATGCCACAGTTTGAATCCCACCACCACGGGAACCTGTTACTAAAATTTTTGGATCCCACCACTGCTCCAGGTGGACTTGCAAAGATTTGTGTGTGTGTGTGTGTGACTATAGCTTGTTAAGGCAAACCTGCAGCAGGAGAGAGAACTGAATACCAAGGTTATGAATATTAATGGTGATCCCAGAAATTCCCTGTTGTGTATTTGTGCGGCAAAATATATTTCTGGGCTCACTTACAAGCGTAAGTTTGACAGTTTGCAAGCAAGATGGTCTGTCTGAGACCCTCTCAGATGACACTCTGTGATGTGCTGCTTCACTGCTGGTTTGCTGGTCATCCTCTCCTTCCTTTTGGTCTGGGCTTCATGGTGACGTGTGGGTGACGCATGTCTTCTGAAAGCAAGACCTGACCACCCCAAATTTATGCAACTTCTCACTCTGGATATTCCTGTCCCTATGACTTGTTGGAAGACACTTGTCCAGCAACACACACAATGCTAGGGAATTTGTAGCTGTTACCCAGCAGTGACAATGGTGTCTTTTGTTTGGTTTTTCAAAGGAGAAAAATCACCAACATTCCTTGAACGACATACATCATGCTGATAATTTTCCTTACCTGCACTCCCACATGATGCCAAGGTAATGTGTGTTGTGGTGTGTGTTGTGGTGTGGTGTGATGTTGTTTGTAATGCAGCTCTATGGCTTTGGGAGTGGAACGGTGGATGGTGCGTTCAGTGTTGAGGTTGGTTACTTTGCATCTGGACTGGAGCCAGTATGGTGTAGTGGTTAAGAGCAGATGGATTCTAATCTGGAGAACCGGGTTTGGTTCCCCACTCTTCCACCTGAGTGGCAGAGGCTTATCTGGTGAACCAGATGTGTTTCCACACTCCTACATTCCTGCTGGGTGACCTTGGGGTAGTCACAGGTCTCTCAGAACTCTCTCAGCCCCACCTATCTCACAAGATATCTGTTGTGAGGAGAGGAAGGGAAAGGAGCTTCTAAGCCACCTTGAGTCTCCTTACAGGAGAGAAAGATGGGGTATAAATCCAAACTCTTCTTCTTAAGGTCTGTTTAGTTCACTGTTTGATAATGGAGTCGTACATTTGGTTTGGATTATCGCAACACTAAATGAGTGATGAAAATGTGGGATTCACTGCCAGGCGATATAGCGGTGGCCCAGATAGATGACTTAACAAGGGGTTTAGACAGACTCCTGCTTAGCTTCTGAGATTTGAGGAGGTTGGGCTAGCCAGGTTAAAGTGGCCACTGCTCTACATCTTTCCTAACATAACGATTTATCCAGACTTGGTAGCTTCAAGCAGCAGTGGCGTAGGAGGTTAAGAGCTCGTGTACCTAATCTGGAGGAACAGGGTTTGATTCCCGGCTCTGCCACCTGAGCTGTGGAGGCTTATCTGGGGAATTCAGATTAGCATGTGCACTCCCACACACGCCAGCTGGGTGACCTTGGGCTAGTCACAGCTTCTCGGAGCTCTCTCAGCCCCACCTACCTCACAGGGTGTTTGTTGTGAGGGGGGGAAGGGCAAGGAGATTGTCAGCCCCTTTGAGTCTCCTGCAGGAGAGAAAGGGGGGGATATAAATCCAAACTCTTCTTCTTCTTCTTCGTATCAGTTCTCATTTATGATTTTCATTCTTCTTCCTCTTCTCTTTCAGCCCTCCACGAACTCCAGTGAAAGTTGTGCCTCAAATTAGAATAGAGCTTGACCCTGAAGATGGCGGATTTTTCTGGAAGAGCAAGGGAACAGAAACAACTTTGTAACTCGGTGGCTAGTCTTCGGCCGAACTGACTTCTTACTTTTTCGTTGCTGTCGACTTTTCTTGCATCACTAGCCAAACATTCAGTTGCTCTCTGCCTAGGAAAAACCGGGACATATTGCCCTCTCTTTCACTCTAAGCTTCCTCCCCGTTCCCTCTTCTTTTGGGGGGAGGGGGTATATTCTTCTGCTTGCTCCACTTCTCTCTTTCACTCTGACCAAGACAATTTTCATTTTGCCTTTTCAGTCACATGCATACCTATACCTCTCTCTCGAGGAGGGGGCAGAAGTATTAAGGATATATTATCACAGCTTCGTCCGATGAGCGCAAAACTGACTGGTTTTTTTTTTAAGCCACAAATCAGTGTTTTCCTTTCCTTTTTAAAAATTTTTTTGTTTTCCTCTAGCAGAACAAACTTGACTTCTGACTTAACTGCGCACTCCCCTTAGTTCTCTGTAACTGCAAAACGCTGCTAATCTTAACACACTCTTAACGTCAGTCACTGCTAATTTGGGTAATTTCGAGGAAAGGAGATGGAACAGTATATCCCCGCACAGAAAGAACTGTTTTTTGCCATCCTGGTAGTGAGTGTGTGGAGTTGGCCCCTCTCCTATGCAACTTCTATTCTGTAATATTTTAATGGACTTTTTATCTGTCAGTTACTTTGACGAGTGTTACTTCCCCCCCCCCAGATCTTTTTTTCATTTTAAATTATGGGGGCCTAACTTGTGACTTAATATTTTTGTCAATTTTTTAACCTTTTTTAAAAAATTACTGTAAAGAAAATGAATTTTTTTTCCTGCAGCAGGAAATGTATAGTTTTGTGTAGTTCTACCTCTATTTCTAGACGTTGGACTTTCTCTTTTAAAAGGTAAAAGAATAAGAAGATTTAATAATAATAATAATAATTGTATAGTACGGTATATAATGTGATTTTTACAAAAACAAAATGCAGAAAAAAAATACACAATCTCAAGGGGGTGGCATAGACCCAAAATCAGCTATCTTAACTCTTTACTCTGAAAATGTCTTACTTCTTTCCTTTTCTTTCTCTCTTCTGTTTTTTACTTGCCCTAAATAATCTGATCACATGGCGAAAGAATCGGGGCACGCATGTAATGGTCACATGATTGGGGGCGGAGTCTGTTTGACACAGCTGGCATAGTAAGCCCCATGTTCCTTCTGAAGAGTCACCAAAATATATAGGGAGGGTTTTACAGCAGACAACCATGTGCTAGTAATTTTCCAAGGATTCATATCAAATGAGCATGTGCAAAGAGCAGCCATATATTAGTGTTGCTTCATTCCCCAGATTTACCTTGCTCTTTCGCGCTCTCCCTGTGTGTACATGGATGCAGCTGTCCTTGCAGATTCCAAACCAACTCTGATACATATCTTTCCAGGATGCACCCTGTTCCTTTGCAGATGGGAGAGACCACATGCTCGAACGTTTTCCCTGCAAAAACCTTTGCAAACTAATCTGTCAGGGGAAAGCATGCCAGCCATTTCCTTAGCATATCAGTTCTCCATGGCCAGGGAATACTTTTTTGTGTGGTGGAAAAAGGATTTAGATACGTCATCTTTTGCTTGTGGTGTACGGCTGTAGAATCCCAGGAAAGCTGTGCTGTTCATTCCTCCTGCTGGCTTAAATCGGCTCTGAATCAGTGTGTGTGAGCGTCCAGAATTTTGAACAGAGAGATAACAGTGATGCTTTAAAAGGAACAGACAGGAATGTATCTCCTGCAGAAAGCTCTTTTGCCAAGCTTGCAAGAGAGCATTATAGACAGCAACCACAATGCAGGATGTCTCCCGTTTGGTGGTAGTAAGGTACATGCGCTTGGCTTTTTGCCTCCCACCCCCCAGTGACAACTAAATGTTCTGCACCAGATGGAGGCTCTAAAACTGATGTACTTTATCCGAGAAGCTTGTGTGTTGTGGGAGCTGGCTTTTGCAGAGAGCCCACAACTCACCCATTCCAGAGAGACAGGCTGCAGATGTGTTTGTATCTGCACTCTGAAACAGCTGTCCTCTAACAGGGCAGGTGTGTGCGATAAAAGGCTGTGCTCACACCTGTGCCTTCGAGCAGCTGCCTGCAGCGGCATGGAAGCAGGTTGCTTTGGCACCCGTTCTCACTGCCAGTCCCTCAAGATTTCCTGCTTATGAAATAGTATGACGTAGATTGGGTTTTGCAATGAATTGGCAGTGGGGCTGGTGCAGGAGGGAAGTTCTTCTCTGCTGGAGCAAACAGTTGTTCAAGAGCGTGAATGCGAGCAGATTCCCTTGTTGAATTTCAGACACATCTTGTGGTTGAAGTAGAGGTGGAATGGGCCATCAAGTCTTGGCCAACCTATGGTGACTCCATAAGGTTTTCAAGACCACAGTCAAATGGAGGTGGTCTACCACTGTCTGTCTCTCCATAGTAACCCTGGACTTCCTTGGCAGTCTCCCATCCGAGTACTAACCAAGGTTTCTTGTTCGGGATTAGGCTATCCCGGTTCATTGATCGTGACCCTGCTTAGCTTCCCAGATCTGATGTGATCGGGTTAGCCTGAGAGCACCTCAGTATGTTCACCAAAGCAAAAAAAGACTATGGGAAGCAAGCAGAGAAGGAAACGGAGAATTTTGAAACAAGAGTAGTTATTCTGCAGACGGCTCGTCTCTCACGCAGAAGATGACAGGCGCCGTCCCCGCCTCCCCAAAATCTCTTGATATTCCATTGTTAGACCATGTGATGGGTACTTGAATTCACAGAGGTGTCATTAGATTGTTGAAAAGGACATTCAGTGCAATGCTTTGTTGTACAGATCATGTTGTGATGTAGCTTGGGCACAAGATGAATATTTCTATAATAATAATAATAATAATTTATACCACTTAACGTTTGAGGGGAGGGGGAACTGAGGGATGAAAGCCCTGAGATGTAACATTTCAAGGTGTTCCTGAGTTAAGTAGCACTTGGCTGCACAATTTTTAAAAAACTATCAGCACTAAGGATGTATCTACACTGCACTTTTATTGGGTTTTATATCAGTCTACCTGGCGTGGCTTTGTTCCCCCCCTCCCCCCGCCCATCCAAAGAATGCTGGGAATTGTAGTCTGGTGCACATGTTGAGAATTCTCTTTGATGGATCCCAATCTTCCCCATCACAGAACTACAACCCCCAACATTTCTTGAAGTGATGGGGTGACTGTAAGATGAACAGTGTAGATACTCCCTGAGTTGTAACCTTTGCTTCGCATCTGGCTTTTGTAAAGAGATGTGTTGAAAAAGTTTGGCTCTGGGGTGATATGAATAGTGGACTCTCCCAAGGAGCAGATTCCACTTTTTTTTTAGACTTGGAAACTTGCCAACAGAACAAAGTTGGTCAGGTGAACTGAATCGGGAAACAGCTGCTTGAAATATAACCTTGTGCACTGTGCCCTTTCTTAGACTGCGGGTCAATGCACAGTAAAATCTCCAAGAGTACTTATCTGCTTTCCCCCAACGATGGAAAATCCAGAGTATTTCAAGACTTCTGAATATACCAGCCCACCTTTAATGGGGAGTGGAGAATAGCAATTTTTTTGATTGCATAAATCAATTCTGATTTATTCTTAAAGAAAATTTCAGCGGGTAGCCCTATTGGTCTTCAAAAGAACAGCTAGGTTTGAGTCCGGTCACATCTTAGAGACGAACAAAATTTTCGGGGTATGAGCCTTCAAAAGTCTAAGCTTTCTTTGTGGCCTCTCCTACTTTCAGACTGAGATTTAAAGACTCATGGATCTCCGTTCCTCTTCTGTCCGACCAAGTGAGCTTTGACTCTCATGCCGCAGAAATCTTGCTACTCTCTAAGGGGCCACTGGACTGGACTCTAGCTCTTCCCGAAGAGAGCTTCTGTGCAGCTTGGAAGTTTGCTACTATACCCAACTCCCAACTGTCTGCAGATTCCCCAGCATGGAACAAATAACAGCTGATGGGATCGAAACAGATCTAGATCGGGGAAAGGCCATGAAGGAAAAGACTAAGTGCTTCTCCTTTGGATGCCGTCTTCCCGGATCAGTTCATCCCTCAAGTGTTTTGCAGTTCCAAAGGACCCCGGAGGTGAACTTAATTTTGGATCTCTTACCTTGCACTAAGGTTGATCCTTACCTGTGATGTGTGAGATCCTTTGCCTCTTGTGTGCTATCCAGACCCATGATGATGATGATGATGATGATGATGATAATTTATTCATATATGTATGAATGATGAGAATCTTTTCTAAAAACCCTACTGGAGGTACAAATGTACATATTCCTATGGATTCCCACTAACGAGCCAAGATACAAAAATCGAGTCCTTGAAACCGTAAACTGGGGGATGAGCCAGCTGCCCCTGCTGTTAACGTTATAAGTTGTTGCTATGTCGAAATTAGAACTCGTTGCCGTGTTGCAGAGATCAGTTACCCTGGAGAAAATGGCCGTGTTGGAGGAGCAGACTCTATGGCAGAGGTGGCACTTCAGATATTGATAAACTACCATTCCCATCAGCCCCTGCTGCCATGGCCAATTGCCCATGCCAGCAGGGGCTGATGGGAATTGAAGTTCATGAACATCTAAAGCACCAGAGTTGGAACCTCTTTTCTATGGCATTATATCTGGCTGAGGTCCCCTGCTCTCCAAACTCTGCTCCCCCTATGCTCCACCCACAAAATCTCCAGGAATTTACAAACCTGGGGCTGGTACTCTTACTCATCTAATCGGGAAGTGCTGCCTGCCCCGAGCATATGCTACTCCCCGCATAGCTCCCGAGCACAAAACAAAGATGAGCATCCGGTGACGAATGTCATCAAAAAGTATGACAGCTAGGAAATGAGGGCACTGGCAAATGCCGAGTCATGTCTTGCCTCTCTGCTAAGCCGAGCATGAAATAGGGTTGCCAAATCTGGGTTCGGGAACTCCTGGAGATTTGGAGGTGGAGCCTGAGGAGGACAGGGAACTCAGTGGGGTACAAGGCCATAGAGTTCACCCTCAAAGTAGCCATTTTCTCCAGTGGAACTGACGTCTGGAGACGAGCCGTAATTCCGGGGGATCCCCAGGACAGGCCTGGAGGGTGGCATCCCAAGCACGGAACCCTCTCTTGCCCCTGGAGGAAGGCCATATTTTCAGCTATGTTGAGTGGCAGGAACCAAGTCCCTGTTGCCCCATTGCAGCCCTTCTTGGCATTTACGGCCTCAAATTAAACTCTTAGGCCAGTGGTGGCGAGCCTTTGGCACTCCAGATGTTATGGACTACAATTCCCATCAGCCCCTGCCAGCACGGCCAATTGGCCATCACGGTCTTAGGCTATCAATTTGTCAGTTCAAAATAAGCTGGGCTTTCACCACAAAGATGTAAGGGGTAGAGTGGCCTCTGCACAGATTGCATTCAACCGAAACCCGGAAATCTGCTTTGTGGAGGACTCTCATCCTTTTCCGTCTTTTGCGGTAGCAGCAAGAAAGATAAGGTGGGATGCCGTGGGCCTTTTACGACCTGCAAGTAACCTCGCTGAGGACTAGGGCCTTAAAACGTGGTGTCGTTTAGACCAGCTTCCTAGCCGATTTCTGCAAAGAGATTTCCTCTCAGGGCCAATGTTGAGTGAAGCCTTGAAAGAGCCAGAGATAACTTTGTCCCAGACCTACAATGTGAACACATGAAGCTGCCTTACGCTGAATAAGACCGTAAGTTCATCACAGCTTGTATTGCCTACACAGACCGGCAGCAGCTGTCCGGGATCTCAGACCGAGGACTTTCACACATCCCCCTATTGCCCCACCCTTTTAACTGGACAAGCCAGGGATCAAACCTGGGATTTTTTACACACCAACCGGAGGCTCTACCACTGAACTTTCTGTTCTGTGTCCCTCTTTACTTCCTTCCCTTCCGTAGGCTTCCCGATTACAGTAGGCGTATGTGATTTTTATTTTTGGAAATCAAGATGCACTTTCAGATACTTCTATTGTTTGGTTGTTGTTGTTATTATTATTTGTTCATTTTGAAACTCTGTTAAAATGTCTTGTATTTGCTTTGGAGGAATGATATATCATTTTTAAAAAAACCCCTCAGCTTCTTTATTTTGAAATGAAGTAAATCAACACACAGCATGGCGAACAGGATTTTTTGGGGTAATTCTAAAAAAAAGATGAAAACATTTCAATGTTTTGAATGATTCCCCCCCCCCCAGTAATATGAAAAATTAAAACAAGAAATTCCTTATGATAGGGTTTTACAGTTTTATGAGGCTTTTTATTGTGACTTTTATGGATTCGAGAGATGAAGATGAGATATTTTAGCATTTATATTTTTCAAAATTAAATGTATACTGAAAATAAAAAAGTAACTTTATTCACTTCTCTGTTTGGGCTGCTTTTTTGTTGGTTTCCATGCCTTGGCAATCTAATGTTTGGAAATTGTTTTATCTAATCGAATGTATAGGAAGCTTCTGTATACCGAATCAGACCTTTGGTTCATTGAAGAACAGAAGAAGAGTTTGGATTTATATCCCCCCCTTTCTCTCCTGTGTGGAGACTCAAGGGGACTTTACAAACTCCTTTCCCTTCCCCCCTCACAGCAATCACCCTGTGAGGTAGATGGGGCTGAGAGTGCTCCAAAGGACTGTGACTTGCCGAAGGTCGCCCAGCTGGCATGTGCTGGACTGCACAAGCTAATCTGGTTCATCAGATAAACATCCACAGCTCAAGTGGCAGAGTGGGGAATCAAACCCAGTTCTCCAAATTAGAGGGCACCTGCTCTTAACCACGACACCACGCTGGCATTTGATCTCGCTAACATGCATGCTTTTCTGAGTGGTGGAGAATCCAGCGTATAGTGATACGAAGGCATGTGAGGGTGATCTGGCTGCAAAGTTGATTCAGCTGATCTGGCTGGCTAGACGGGTGTCCCCTACCTCTCTCATTGCTCCATGTGTGCTTTGTGGAAGAGGACAACCATCCCAGATAAGAGCGTACCATTCTTCGGTTAAGGGGGTATACGATAGCATATTATGAATCAAACAAGCCTGTAAATCCAATTGATTCTCACATAGCTCCGTAGCTAGTCTGCCTTTTATATGTTACCAGAAAGTCCAGTTTTTGTCAGGCACAGTTCAAAGATTTTTTATTTTATTGTCACTTTTGCCTCAATCCATGCGGGAGAAAACTCACATAAGTTTGTGATTTCTCCTAATGGTTAACTTCAGCTGCCAGCGTAGATAATCACAGTTTTCCAGTTGACCTTATTGTTAAATTATTCCTGCCAAGAGAGACAAAAGGCACCCTTTCCATTTTTACAGGAAAGCTACTGGAAGCAGCGGGCACCGTTATTCAATTGCCAGGAATTTAGCCTAAGCTGATTTTTCTTTTATCCGCTGGCCCTAACTGTTAGTATGAATGTTAGACTATGCTTGAATTTTTTTAAAAAAGTTTACATCTCTTATCAGTCAAGAAGGATGTTGGCTGTTCTGTTTTGATACCCTGTTTCCCCGAATATAAGACATCCCTGGAAAATAAGACGTAGTAGAGGTTTTGCTAAAGTGCGAAATATAAGGCATCCCCCAAAAGTAAGACGTAGCAAAGTTTTTGTTTGGAAGCATGCCTGACGAACAGAACACAGAAAAATAAGACATCCCCTGAAAATAAGACATAGCGCATCTTTGGGTGCAAAAATTAATATAAGACACTGTCTTATTTTCGGGGAAACACGGTAGTAGCTGAGTGTAAATTAAATGTGCTATGTGTTTTATGGGGCAGTGATGCATTTTACCAGACAGTTTGGTAAGGGCTCTGTGGTATAAAGTTTGGGCCCCTCAGCACAGGAGAGGCGACTATTTATTATTTTATGTATTGTTTAGATTTCTATACCGCCCTATCCCCAGGGGGCTCCAGGCGGTGTACAACATAAAATCCATACAATATTAGATAGAGGAGCAAACCATACAAATACACAACTAGGGTTTGACTCGTGTCTTCGGAAATCGTTACCTGAGCTCGACTCCTCTGTTACTCCGCATGTCAGCTGGCTCGTGTCTCCAGAGCCGAGTTCAGAGGACGGGATTACCCTCCTCGCGTCTTCCGCTCCTCATTCCCGATTGGCTGCCGTTATATGGCGGGAAACATGAGTGCGCATCCCCTTTTTTCCCGTTTACCGACGTAGGAGCTACGTAGGAGGATTTTTTAAAGGTGTGCTTCTCGCTGCCGCCACGAGTCTCCCGTTCTGCGCTGGCTGAAATACTGCAGTGTGATTGGCTGGCTGGCAAAGTCGAGGCGAGGGAGATTCCGCACTCTGCCGGCTTCGGCTTGAGTGCAACCCGAGTTTGCCAGGAAGTTGTACCTCCCTGTTGAGCTCGAAAATTTGACAGTTGGGGGGGAGCAGAGACAGACACGAGTCAAATGCTACGGCTGTGCGGAGTACCCGGGTCAGACCTACGTTGAACTAAGGTCGAATCCTACAGTGCGGAGGGGCCCCTTCAGAGTGTTAGACTTTGGTGAGGAAACGGTGGTAGAAAACGCCGTCGAGTTGTAGCCAGTTTATAGCGATTCTATAGGATCGGGGTCTATAACCAAAGCCCTCCGGATGTTCATGGACTATGATTCCCATCAGCCCTGCCAGATTAGTCAGTTGGTAGAGCTGATGGGAATCAGTTCATGAACACCTGGAGAACCGAAGACCCCTGGTGTTGGAGATTCATTCTTCCAAGGAGATAGAGGCAGCATGCATGTGTTTTTCTTTCTGACAATGACCTTGTGAAAGATTCGACTGAGAGAGAGATTGGCACATGGGTCTACTGATGAAGCGTCATGGCAGATGAGGGATTTGAACCCAAATCCAGCAGGCCTAGGATTGTCAAATACCTGGAAAAAAACAAGCATCGCCTGTCCTTTTAACAGAAGCTTAGTAGGATATTTACCAGGCAGTTATGCCCTGTGGACCACGAAAAGATTCAGCTGCTCATTTTCACACCATCACTCTCTGTTTAAAGAGGCAGGACATTTTTGGCCAGTCCTGTTGACTACGTAGCTCCAAGTCCGACAGCCACTGACAATGTATTGGCTGTTCCCTCCTGGCAGTGGAAATTCAGGGAGCTTGGGACAAGGGGAACGATTGTGTGGAAGGAATCGCAAAGTTTAGGACCCATGCTGAAGAGATTTCCTTAATGCACTGTTTATTTATTTATTTGTTTGTTTAACCGCCGACCCTCACCCGAGAAATTTCGAAGTGACTCTGCTGTCGCTATTCCTTAGGACAGCAAATCAATACAATACAAACTTAACCCATTAAAACTTAAGCAGCAGTTACTACAATAAATAGAAGTTAAAAATTTAAAACAACAGAGGTTGTTTAAAAACAGGTGCCCGATCTAAAGGCAAAAAAAAAAAAAAAAGGTTGAGGGTTTCTATGCACTTATGGAAAAAAATAGCCGTAAATGGCTCAACTGAGCATTTGCTCTAAATATGAATTTAAAATTTTCAATTTTAACCCAAATAGAATCAAATGTGCTCTGAACGTCCACTGAAGTTCTGAGAGAATCAATAACCTTGCTGAATGGTTGCTTGTAGTGCTGGGATGATAATTTGTGGAATCCTTTAAGCTGGTGAAGTAGGTTTTTCATTCTTTGAAAGGCCAGCCCTTTGCTTCGCGTTGTGAGGAGGGGCGAGCTGGAAGGTTGCTCTGGACTGTATGAGCTTATTGGAGGCCCTGCATTGGGAGTAGGAACAGCTTCTCAGCGAAGGGAATGAGTTGCCGTCTAGGAGGGCCGTGGGTTCAAATTCAATTCGGACACTAGGCTACCAACCCCTCCGCCCCGGCCCCGCAATGGCTTCAGCTGCCTGCCAGTGCTCCAAGTGTTGGAAAAAGGGCTTTAGCAGAGCATGGGTGAAGAAGTTGTGTATGTAATAATAATAATAATAATAATAATAACCTTTAATGGCATAATTAAAACAACAGCAGCAATATACCAGCAACGATGGCAACCTCAGTGTAATGATACTATCTCCAGTACAGTTATAACCGTTTGCTGATGACAGAGCACAAAAAGTGAGCCAGCGCTTCCAACACGCTTGCAGAACCACAATCCAGCATCGTTACCACAATTGATAGACCAGTGTTATCAATGGGGTTTTTTAGCCACGGGTTTAGATATTTGTTCCTGGCTAAACTGTGTAACGGGCAGTGTAATATCACGTGTCGGATTGATTCTTCGTAAGCTGAACTGCAGGGACAAAATCTTTCATTAAAAGGCACTTTCTGTATTCTACCCTGAAGTGGTAGCTGAAGGGAGAATATTGCACCTGGCAAGGGTCAGGGCTCGTCGCAAAAGTTGTGTATGTATTGAACAACATAAACAGCATAATACATTTTCCAGAAGACATAAGGACATCGTTTTTAATAAGAATTTTTATTTATTTTGCACATCTGAAAAGCACGTACATATACAGATAAAGAAAAAATCCCGATCTAGTCCCCCCT
Source organism: Sphaerodactylus townsendi (assembly GCF_021028975.2). Taxonomy (NCBI): domain Eukaryota; kingdom Metazoa; phylum Chordata; class Lepidosauria; order Squamata; family Sphaerodactylidae; genus Sphaerodactylus; species Sphaerodactylus townsendi. Next base: position 963,914 of record NW_025950363.1, read on the forward strand.
CGTCCATGGTAGTAATACTAAAACAAACATACACAAACACCTACAAATATATATGGTGACTTCCAGCTACCTCACTAAGGATCCAACCATAATTGTAACTCCGTGCTTATAATTAATATCTACACTTTTTTTTCACTTTTAGTCCTTCTTATAAAGTTGTCTTAATCCAATACACTGTTTCCATGTCAGTCTCGATTCTGCTGCTGTTTCTCAGTTCGGATATGTTTTCAATAAGTAGTCCGCAAAGGATTTCCAGTCTACATGGGGACAGCACTGAAACTGACAAGAGAGCTGACGAAGGGGTGAAAGACCCTATTGAAATGAGAATATTTGATGAAAAACCGGCCATCTCGTACTTCTGTCCTACTCATCAGGAGACCTGAATGTGATACTGTCAATGTTTATGGACTCAGGATGTAGCATGCCATTACAGTTGTCAGTAGATATTCTGCAGCTCTAACTTTGTACATATCACGTTTGTGTGTGTGTGTGAGTGTGTGTGTGTGATTTATGTGTTCATTGTGACACTTTGATGGTTATGGCACTTTATGCTTGATATCTTAATCACAGTATTATTATTTTTTAATTGATAATTTTATTGGATAAGAAAGATTGACAATTTGAATTTCAGTTATGGCAGGATTAACAGAAATTGTTACATATAAGTTTGTGCATCAAGTTATTACGTGAAAAAATCTATCCATTTAAAAACAACTCATTTTAACTTACTCATTACAATTTTAAAAATAATATACTTCCAGCTAGGATACATATAATCTAATACATTTCATTCAGTTCAATTTTGATCTATCTATTTAGTATATATACTTGTTGCTGTTTTATACAGAAAGAGATTTGTATATTCAGTTCTAACTAGATGACCTGAGATACATATAAACTAGTCCATCATATCTATATACTTCGTCTTTGTTACTTAAATCTAATATTTCCTCCTTAATAATTGAGATTGAATAAGGTTTGTTACATCAATACATATTATCTATACATAAAAGAAAGAACTGACACTTAGTCTTCCGTAAAGTGCTGTCTATAGAAAGTAATTAGCATTTCGACAATAAATTAGCATTTCCTTTTGGGTTCAGTGTTGGTTTATATTTACGACAGAGAACCGGACAAATGCTTCTAGGGGATGCTCTAGGGCCGTGGTGGCAAACCTTTGGCACTCCAGATGTTATGGACTACAATTCCCATCAGCCCATTCCAGCATGGCCAATTGGCCATGCTGGCGAAACTTGATAGAATATAATCCATAGCATCCTGGAGTACCAAAGATTCTCCTACTATGGTCCTGCACTGAACAGCAGATTGGACTAGATGGCCTGTTTGGCCCCTTCCAACTCTATGGTTCTAAATGGTGGAAAGCCTGGCCTGGAGAGGCAGGTCATTGGAACATCTATGTACCATCTGTGGACAAAGACATCACTACTGGAACCCATGATCAACACACTATCCTGTCACTCCCTCTAAGCACCATGTTTTCCACATGCACACCTGACTGATACTTTCTCACCTTTATCCAGCAATACTAAAGCCTGTTTTTCCATCTGGCTCTCCCTGGGGGAAAGGGGTCCTTTCTCATGTCACCAAACTGTCTACTCATCAACTTAAGTGAATCGAGAGATTCATCTCTCCTTGGATTGCAGAAGGTTGAAGCGCCAGTGTTGGATAAGTGAGGGTCAGCATCTCACTGGCATTCAACAAGAGCAATACTTTGAAACTCGGCGGTTTTCATGGAGGTTTTGCATCACCAAAAAAGAGTCAAAAGTGTAAAAACAGCTAGCTGGAGGACTCATTCAAAAGTGTAAAAACAGCTAGCTGGAGGACCCATGCTAGAGGACTCATTCATAATACTGTTTTTCTAAAAATGGTTTAACCAAAGCGTTTTTGGGAAATCCTAGGGCGATTCGGCACACGAGTAAAATAGGTTCGACCCAGTTCCCTGAGAAGGGTACTAATCTTGGTTGAAGCCATTGTTGTTCCCCACTGCAACCAGCTTGATCCCAGCTCAGAGGGCAGAATCATCCTGTGCCTCTTCGCCGCTCCGTTCCAATTGGCTACTGTTGTACGGCCATGTTCCGTCTATCCCCACACACATTATAAAAAACCTGCCACAGGAATGGAGGGACGATGGTGGCGTTTTTTGATTGGCCACCTGTACGCATGCCCGAAACACTCAGCTGTGATTGGCTGAATGGGGGACTCCTGGCACCAGATATTCCGCACTTTACTGGAATCGAGCTGAATTTGAGCGTAGTTTCCTGAAATGAAATAGGAGTTCCCAGCGCTGGAGTCCGGAGGGTGTGGCCGTTGCGAAGGTGAAGCTGAAAGTACAAAACCGCGTCGATCCCAGTAGTTTATGCCCGGAGCACGCAAATTGGCTTGAACCCAATCTCAAACTGAGGTTGATGCGCTGAAGTGCGGAATCGACCCTAGAGTGCCATGCTGTTATGACAACATCACTTCCAGTCTGATCCAGAAGGGATGTTGAAGCATGGGCACAATGCAGAATCACACCATCACCAACCAGTGGCGTAGCGCCAATGGGGCGTGGCGGGGCACAATGGGGTGACGCGGGGCACAATGCCCCAGGCGCGTGCCTACGCAGGGGTGTGGAGGAGCTGCGAGGCACATACGTGCCCAGGGCGCAGTTCCCCCTTGCTCCTCCCATGACCACCACCCCCATATTTCCCCATTGAAGCAGGCTAAAGAAGGAAGTTGCTCTCCTAGCAGCCTAGCATTTCTAAATCCATGACATTTTTCATCCCCTAGAAGAAAACTTGTTTTCTCTGCTGAACACAAAGCAGTTATTCTTTCATTTTTGGAGGAAGAGAGGTGTGTTATCACTCGGATATTTTTGCCTAATAAAAATAAGCAAGAATGGAAGATCTGTAGATGATGTAAAGGGATTCTTGATTCAATATTAGCAGTCTGGTCAGGGTTTGGATAGTCTGCAGCCAGCTCTAAGCCCAGAACGCTTTTCAGAAGATGAATACTCTTCCCCCCACCCCCCAATAATAAAAATAGACAAAGACACATTTCCTTAGACTGGTTGACACTAGAACAAAATCCACGAACAAAGCAAACATCTTAAATTTCGATTTTTCAGACAAATTTGTTTTTCTGATGGTGCCGAGAAAAGAAATATCTCCCCATTTCTGTACAATTCTTGTAAGCCTGCTAACTGATGTTGAGCAATTGTTTTTTCCCCTGACTGGCTTTCTCAATAATAGGGTTGCCAGCTCTGGGTTGGAAAAACCCCCTGAAGATTTTGGGGTGGACCCTAAAGAGGACAAGGTTTGGGGCAGGGAGGACTTCAATGGGGTATAATGCCTTGGTTCGTCTGGAGAAAATGACTGCTTTGGAAGGTGGACTCTGATTTCTGCCACCAGGAGATCAGTTGTAATACCAGGAGAGCTCCCCCTGCCACTTGGAGGTTATAATCACACCACTCTTTACCTGAAAGCTAAAGGATGAAAATATCCTACAGATTCAGAAACAAATTTCAAAACGTCTTCTTTTTACTCACTGGTATACAGTACAAAATATCAGGCATGAACATAAGAACATAAGAACAAGCCAGCTGGATCAGACCACAGTCCAGCTCTCTGCTACTCGCAGTGGCCCACCAGGTGCCTTTGGGAGCTCACATGCAGGATGTGAAAGCAATGGCCTTCTGCGGCTGTTGCTCCCGAGCACCTGGTCTGTTAAGGCATTTGCAACCTCAGATCAAAGAGGATCAAGATTAGTAGCCATAAATCGACTTCTCCTCCATCAATCTGTCCAAGCCTCTTTTAAAGCTATCCAGGTTAGTGGCCATCACCACCTCCTGTGGCAGCATATTCCAAACACCAATCACACGTTGTGTGAAGAAGTGTTTCCTTTTATTAGTCCTAATTCTTCCCCCCAGCATTTTCAATGAATGCCCCCTGGTTCTAGTATTGTGAGAAAGAGAGAAACACATGCACAGATGCCTTCTCAGTCATTAAATATATACAAGCAAAATGTGTTATTAGGCCAGCTGCCTTTACAAAGAAAATACACAAAAGGCAATAACACTTCCCGATTGGTTGCTATTCAACCCAGACTTTATCAAGCCTATTCCGGTAAGTAAATGAATACAAATAAAAAAATCGGTCTGATGCCCTCAAGCAACTATAATTCATACTGGGGTGCAAGTCGCTATATTCAAACCCTGAGGATCACAGCATATGGGGGTCGTCTTTCCTATAAGAATATTGAAAATTATACAAAATATACTTGCTGGATTGTTCTCAAGATGCAGGGAAAGAGATTCCACCTAAACCAGAGGTGGGATCCAGCAGGTTCTCACAGGTTCCCAAGAGTAGGTTACTAATTATTTGTGTGTGCCGAGAGGGGTTACTAATTGGTGATTTTGCCACATGATTTTTGCCTTAGTCATGCCCCTCTTCTCAGCAGTAGCGCACAGAACTTGAAGCAGTCTAGCAGGAGGTGCACCGGCGTGCGTGGCAGCCTGTGCCTGCGTGCATTTGTTTCCAGTTCCAAGGACCCGGCTTTGGCGGGGCTGCGTCCTTGCCACAGCCCCGCCCAGGAATGCCCCGCCCCTAGAATGCCCAGTCACGCCCCATTGGCGCTACGCCACAGTTTGAATCCCACCACCATGGGAACCTGTTACTAAAAATTTTGGATCCCACCACTGACCTAAACATTAGACAGAACTTTCTGACTGTCAGGGTTGTTGGACAGTGGAATTCACTGCCTCAGACAGTGGTGGAGTCTCCTTCTTTGGTGGTTTTTGAACAGAGGCTGGATGAACATATGTCAGGAGTACATTGATTGTGTGTTCCTGCATTGCAGGGGGTTGGACTTGATGGCCCTTGGGGTCTCTTCCAACTTTATGATTCTATGGTTCCACAAAGCAACATAAACCTTTAACTGGAGACGGGCAATGCTACTCATGCATGTTTATCTTGCCCCTCCTTCAAGGAGTTCAGGTATACATCATTCTCAATTCTATTCTTACAACAATCTTATGAAGTACGTTTGGAGGAGAAATAGAGCAGTGGTGGGATCCAAAATTTTTAGTAACAGGTTCCCATGGTGGTGGGATTCAAACTGTGGCATAGCGCCAATGGGGCTGGGCGGGGCATGATGGGGGCGTGGCCAGGCATTCCGGGGGCAGGGCATTCCTGGGCGGGGTTGTGGCAAGGACGCAGCCGCTGCACCGGTCCTTGGGCGGGAAACAAATGCACGCAGGCACAGGCTGCCACACACGCTGGTGCACCTCCTGCTAGACTGCTTCAAGTTCTGTGCGCTACTGCTGAGAGGAGAGGCGTAACTAAGGCAAAAATCACGTGGCAAAATCACCAATTAGTAACCCCCTCTCGGCACATGCAAATAATTAGTAACCTACTCTTGGGAACTGCTGGTTCCCACCTCTGAAATAGAGCCATCGGGCAAAGGTGACCCCACAAACCTCATGACCGAATGGGTGGCAAACCCAGGTTTCACAGTTCCTAGCCCAGCACTTTAATCCCTACACCTACGTCAGCTGCAAATCCCCTTGGATTTCCCCTGCCACTCAACAGGGCAGTGAGCACGTGTTGCGGGAAGAATTCAGGATCATGCCAATGCTGTGACATCCTTTATGTCTCAAACTGAAAGGATGACGTCACATTAGCAAAACGCTCTAAGATTTCACTCCAAACTCTTTGATTAAACCATAGAGCTTTGGGCAAACTCAGGCCTAGAGCATCCCCGCAATATTCAGTCCTCACCTCTTGACCCTGTCGGTTGGACAAGATTAGCCAGGCAAGCGTGTGCTGTCAGCTGTTAATTATCTTACAGTTCAAGTTACACGGGGCCGGACTGATTTATGGAAGGAAAGTCTGACTCACTCCTTCCTGTAAAACTGAAACTTTAGTTGCCCCTTTTCATCCACAGCTTATTATGGGGCTTCCAACAGGACAGAAGAGAGCAGTCCTCCTCATGGCAAAGTGTGTAGGTCCCTTTAGGCAGACTCTTGGACCCAACATGATGGTTTGGATACTTCATTTTATTAACAGATGAACTTTTCTCAAGTTGAATCAGAACCGGGTCCACAGTAAAGTACAGCATTAGAGGCACTAAAAATCTTTTTCTTGAGAATACTAGGTTGGCTCATTATTTTTGCATCATTTTTAAAAATAGTGTCTGCCCCCCCTCCCTTCTAAGACTTATAAAAATGTTGTTTTGATTAGTGGAACTACATATGTATGAAACAGAGCCGGAGCAAGGGGGAACTGAGCCTAGGACAGTGGTGGTGAACCTTTGGCACTCCAGATGTTATGGACTACAATTCCCATCAGCCCCTGCCAGCATGGCCAATAAGTTATAAAAAGCATTTTGGGAAAGAAGTTCACATAGCTCTCCCCCGCCCCCCACATGAAGTGGGGCTGAGAGAGTTCTGAGAGAACTGATATTGGCCCAAGGTCACCCAGCAGGCTTCTTATGGAGGAGCAGGGAAAGAAACCCAGTTCACCAGATTAAAACCCACGGCTCTTAATCCAGTGATGGTGAACCTTTTCGAGACCGAGTGCCCAAATTGCAACCCCAAACCCACTTATTTCTCGCAAAGTGCCAACACGGCAATTTAACCTGAATACTAAGGTTTTAGTTTGGAAAAAACAGTTGGCTGCGAGGTGTGTGTTACTCAGGAGTAAGCTTGGTGGTAGTCGGTGGCTTTGATTTGAAGCAACTGTGCAACTCTTCCAACGGGTGAATCACAACCCTAGGAGGGTTTACTCAGAAGCAAGCCCCATTGCCAGCAACCGAGCTTACTTCCAGGTAAAGGATCGCGCTTTAGTTCTTCCCATGAAAATCAGTGGGGTTTAACAGCACTTAACAGGGTTACCTACACTGCTTCCCCAAAACTAGGTCTTAGGTTTAATACTAATAATCGAGCTCAGGCCAGCCTAGATGTGTGTGGGGGGAACCTGTATGTGCATGCCCACAGAGAGGGCTCTGAGTGCCACCTATGGCACCCATGCCATAGGTTTGCCACCACTGTCTTAATCACTGGACCATGGTGATTCACATGGCAAACATTGCCCAGTTCCCATTAACTAGTGACCACAGATATCACCTCTTAGGTGCAGTTGGATGGATCACCAAAATCAAAACAACTCAACTGGGTTAAAAGGTCTGGCCATCACCTCATTCTATGGCAGTGAATTGAATAAACCATTTACTCTGTGAGTGAAGAAGTAATTCCTTTTCTCTGTCCGGAAAGATAATAACCTTTGATGGGCTCATTCTCCAGTTATATTAATTGACGTTTTCTTCCAGTGGGTGGCAGGGACTTTGCAGCCGAGCCAAAGTTTTCATCGACAGTGTGGATTTTTTTTTTTAGAAGAGAGGGAGGGAAGGCGAGCCAGAGAGAGGCGGCTCTGTGTAATCCTTTGTAACAGAAGCAATTTCTTTAATGGCTCGGTGAGCTATCGCTTGTCTCAGGCGAATGATCTCCGGCCAGCGATACGGGGAGGCTGAATGACTCCTCCTTGTGCATAATTAAAGCTAATGCGAGTGGAAATGCCACCAGGAAATCTATGCACAAGGCATTGCCAAACATCTCTTTCAGTGAGGCACGATGCATGCAGAACGGTGCCCTGTGGCCTCATTACCTCAGCTGTCTGGTATCTGCTTGCAGAAAGCTGCTAGATGCGGTTCAGTCTTAGGTGCAACTGGGAAGGCGGTCATTTCGGTGCATGAAGTCCTTGGGGGGATATAAATCCAAACTCCTCCTCCTCCTCCTCCTCCTCCTCCTCCTCCTCCTCCTCCTCCTCCTCCTCTTCTTCTTCTTCTTCTTCTTCTTCTTCTTCTTCTTCTTCTTCTTCTTCTTCTTCTTCTTCTTCTTCTTCTTGCTAGAGTCAGTGTGGTGTAGTGGTAAAGAGCAGTAGACTCTAACAGGGAGAACCAGGTTTGATTCCCCACTCTTCCACATGAGCAACAGACTCTTATCTGGTGTACTGGATTTGTTTCCCCGCTCCTACGTTCCGGCTGGATGACCTTGGCCTAGTCATAGTTCTTTCCAAACTCTCAGCCCCACCATCCTCGCAAGGTACCTGTTGTGGGGAGAGGAAGAGAAAATAATTTGTAAGCCCCTTTGAGCAGAGGTGGGATCCAGCAGGTTCTCACAAGTTCTCGAGAGTAGGTTACTAATTATTTGTGTGTGCCAAGAGGGGGTTACTAATTGGTGATTTTGCCACGTGATTTTTGCCTTAGTTATGCCCGTCCTCTCAGCAGTAGCGCGCAGAAATTGAAGCAGTCTAGCAGGAGGTGCACCGGTGGGCGTGGCAGCCTGCGCCTGCGTGCATTCGTTTCCCGCCCAAGGACTGGCACAGCGGCTGCGTCCTTGCCACAGCCCCGCCCAGGAATGCCCTGCCCCTGGAATGCCTGGTCACGCCCCCGTCATGCCCCGCCCAGCCCCATTGGTGCTACGCCACAGTTTGAATCCCACCACCATGGGAACTTGTTACTAAAATTTTTGGATCCCACCACTGCCTTTGAATTTCCTTACAGGAGACAAAGGGGGGGGGGGTATAAATCCAAACTCTTCTCTTTTTTCTTCTTCTTACTAGGTGAAAAACTGATGTTTGGGTTCAAGGTGAAGGACATCATGAACATCATGAAGCATCATGAAAAACTTCCTGACAGTCAGGGCTGTTCAACAGTGGAATGCACTACCTCAGAGCATGGTGGAGTCTCCTTCTTTGTAGGTTTTTAAAGAGAGGCTGGATGGCCATTTGTCAGGAGTGCTTTGATTGTTTGTTCCTGCATGGCAAGAGGCTGGACTTGATGGCCCTTGGGTAGGCTGACCAGATGTCCCACTTTTGGAGGGACAGTCCCGCCTTAAAACAATTTGTCCCGCGTCCCGCAGGTTTTTTGAAGTGTCACGATTTTTGGAAGGCTGCCGCACTGCCTTCTGGGGCGCAAGGCAGTGCAGCAGCCTCCCGCGCACGCGGCTGCAGGAGCGCCCCAGAAGGAAGTGCGCTCCTGCGGCTGCGTGCGCATGCGAGTGCATGTGCACGCGCAGCCACCCACCTACCCGCCCGTCCCAGTTTACAAAGGTGACCATCTGGTCACCTTACCCTTGGGGTCTCTTCCAACTCTATGATTCTATCTATGTTCACTAAAGATGTGACGGTCCATGGTAAGAACTAACTGTAAGTAAAGAAGGCCTCGTTTTTCTCTCGCTGTCATAACAGGACAGCAGTAGATGACAGGGCTGGGTGTGGGTCTGGGGTACCCCACTCCCCCACTGGTGGTTGGCATCACTACTGATGACAGTCTCTGTTACCATCAAAGCAAAAGGGAAAATACAGAAGTACAAGACTCAAAAGCCATGTCAAACTTGTATGAAGACTCACCATAATTACACAAAACAGTGTGGAATCTAAGATTTCATGTTCTCCAGAACTCGTTTTCATCGGATTGGATATGAGGTGTTTTTTTTAAAAAAACGTAAAAACAGCCCCTAATAGTCTAACAGGGCTACTCTCTCGAATTAAGAGAAAGAAGTCTTATGCTGTTGATGGAGCTCCATCCAGTGGACTCTTGACAAAATCGCAATGGAAACTTCGTATGGCTGAGTGGAGGGAGAGGAAAACACATGTTAAGATTATCAGTGGAATCTGTTCAGTCCTTCAAAAGCAAGAGTCAAGGAATGTATGATTCACTTTTCCCGGAGCCTTGTGGCTGGGCAGAAATTTGGAATGGGATTGTCTGTGTCCAAACATGACATGCTGCTGGCATCTTTCCTCTTGGGGGCATTCAGTTTAATACCTGGAATTCTTTGAATATATGGAAGATGAGAATGGGTGGAAAGGAATGGAAGAGGCCGTTAGCCTTTTGTGTAGTCAAAACTTCCTGAAATACTTGTTCATAAGTAAGTGCTCCAGTCTAGGGAATAAGTTCCACATGCAAAAACTGTGCACACAACCCAAGTAAAATGTTATGAAGCAGGAAATAAAACGTTTCCTCCATGGCATTCCACAATATTTTTAGCCAGAAATATTTGATTTCCAGTCCCACAATGTTTTATTTGCATGCTGTTCCCTAGCGATCCTTTTTCTGAAAACGTTTTGAAAACATTTCACCTTGCTGTGCGTCTTTAAGACGTTTCCCACACCTCCCAGATTTAAGAACATAAGAACATAAGAACAAGCCAGCTGGATCAGACCAGAGTCCATCTAGCCCAGCTCTCTGCTACTCGCAGTGGCCCACCAGGTGCCTTTGGGAGCTCACATGCAGGAGGTGAAAGCAATGGCCTTCTGGGCGGCCAAGCGTTGCTCCCGAGCACCACCTGGTCTGCTAGAAGGCATTTGCAAACTCAAGGATCCAAAGAGGATCCAAGATTGGTAGCCATGAATCGACTTCTCCTCCATAAAATCTGTCCAGGCCCCATTTAAAGCTGGCAGGTTAGTGGCCATCACCACCTCCTGTGGCAAAGGAATCAAGATTGGTAGCCATAAATCGACTTCTCCTCCATAAATCTGTCAAGCCCTTTTAAAGCTATCCGGGTTAGTGGCCATCACCACCTCCTGTGGCAACAAGAAGATGCAGATTGTTAGCCATAAATCGAGCTTCTCCTCCATAAGAGTGTCAAGCCTTTAAAGCTATCGGGTTAGTGGCCATCACCACCTCTGTGGCAGCAAAGAAGATCAAGATTGGTAGCCATAAATCGACTTCTCCTCCATAAATCTGTCCAAGCCCCTTTTAAAGCTATCCAGGTTAGTGGCCATCACCACCTCCTGTGGCAGCAAAGAAGATCAAGATTGGTAGCCATAAATCGACTTCTCCTCCATAAATCTGTCCAAGCCCCTTTTAAAGCTATCCAGGTTAGTGGCCATCACCACCTCCTGTGGCAGCAAAGAAGATCAAGATTGCAGCCATAACCGGATTCTCCTCCATAAATCTGTCCAAGCCCCTTTTAAAGCTATCCAGGTTAGTGGCCATCACCACCTCCTGTGGCAGCAAAGAAGATCAAGATTGGTAGCCATAAATCGACTTCTCCTCCATAAATCTGTCCAAGCCCCTTTTAAAGCTATCCAGGTTAGTGGCCATCACCACCTCCCGTGGCAGCATATTCCGAACACCAATCACACGTTGCGTGAAGAAGTGTTTCCTTTTATTAGTCCTAATTCCCCCCCCCCCCCCGATTTCCCTGTTGGCCCCATTTTCTGAGCTCGTGCTGATCTTCGCGCCGGATTTCCATATATATTGTTTTTAATTCAGGGGTCATGTCTTCAAAGTTCAAAGATATGACCCCTAGAGAATCACAGCAAAATGCTTTGAAGCCTATTAGCATCAGATCCACGGAGGTCTGGGGGAAAAAAGGCTGCCAGGAATCACTTGGAGAGGGTGTGTGGAAACAAATGGGAGGGATTGAGAAAGTTTTGCACGTTCTCAAAATGTTTTCAATCACTCGTGCGGAATGGACTGGGGACGCTTTCATGGCATTGGCTGGATGTGTCTTTTGATGTGGGTGGCAATGCCATTTCTATCCAGGGAGCCAGTGTGGTGTAGTGGTTAAGAGCAGGTGCACTCTAATCTGGGGAACTGGGTTTGATTCCCTGCTCTGCCACTTGAGCTGTGAAGGCTTAACTGGTGAACTAGATTAGCCTGTGCACTCCAACGCATGCCAGCTGGGTGACCTTGGGCTAGTCACAGTTCTTCAGAGCTCTCTCAGTCCCACCCACCTCACAGGGTGTTTGTTGTGAGGGGGGGAGGGAAAGGAGATTGTCAGCCCCTTTGAGTCTCCTGCAGGAGAGAAAGGTAGGATATAACTCCAAACTCTTCGTCCTCCTCGTCCTCCTCGCCCTCCTCCTCCTCCTCCTCCTCCTCCTCTTCTTCTTCTTCTTCTTCTTCTTCTTCTTCTTCTTCTTCTTCTTCTTCTTCTTAGCTGCTTCTTCTTCTTTATTTTCTGCTTCTTCTTCTTCTTCTTCTGCTCTTCTTCTTCTTCTCTTGCTTTTTCTTCTTCTCTTTTTCTTTTTTTTTTTCTTTTTCTTTTCTTTTTTTTTTTCTTTCCTTCTTTTTTTCTTTCTTTCTTTTCTTTCTTCCTTCTTCCTTCTCCTTCTCCTTCTCTCCCTCTTTACTCCTTCTCAAACCTCCTTCTCACTTCTTCTTCTTCTTCTTCTTTATAAGCTCCTTTCTCCTTCTCCTTCTCCTTCTCCTTCTCCTTCTCCTCCTCCTCCTCCTCCTCCTCCTCCTCCTCCTCCTCCTCCTCCTCCTCCTCCTCCTCCTCCTCCTCCTTCTTCTTCTTCTTCTTCTTCTTCTTCTTCTTCTCCTTCTCCTTCTCCTTCTCCTTCTCCTTCTCCTTCTCCTTAACGGTTGCAAGTAGTTATGGGACTATGGCCATGGACCATTGTTCTCATATTCTTCCATACAGATATGTTTTCTCAGAATGGGAAAAATACAGATGTCGAAATGTTAGCATCATGGAATGTACCCACACGCCAACCGAATGCCCTTGATAAAAATGCGCTCATTCCCAAAGGCATTTAGAAAATCCCCTCCAGCGCAAAGCTTTTCTGACATGAGACCTAAGGAGATTAATGACTTGACTCCAGATCTGGCTGGTGAGATCTGAATTTGTTGTCTTTTCCCAGGTTCACAATATCTTACTATTGTGACTTCAAGGGGTTGATATGCTCCCTCGCCCCTGGTTGTTCAGGCTCAAGCTGAAATGTGCAACTTGTAATCTTTTGGAATTTTCTACAGGATTCAGGACTGATCTGATGAGTTGCTTTCGGTGCCTGACCATTTATACAAACCAAAACCATACCTGAGAACTGGCAGAAAGCTGATATTTCTTAAATTACTAACCCTGTTTCCCCGAATATAAGACATCCCCTAAAAATAAGACGTAGTAGAGGTTTTGCTGAAGTGCGAAATATAAGGCATCCCCCAAAAGTAAGATGTAGCAAAGTTTTTGTTTGGAAGCATGCCCGATGAACAGAACACAGAAATATAATAAGAAAATAAGACATAGCGCATCTTTGGGAGCAAAAATTAATATAAGACACTGTCTTATATTCGGGGAAACACGGTAGTTAACTTGGACATCGATGCAATGCTTCGTCACTGCTTCCTTTGGTGGAGCTACTGGGGTTCCTAGGATGCTTCAACCCTAGCCATGCCCTTACCCTAAGGATGCCCGCCTCCTGGGGAGACCTGACAGTGGTGGAGCCACAAGGGCGTATGCCTGGGGGTGGAAAATCACCCCAGGCCCCTCCCCCTTCCACTGCAGCACCCCCCCCTCCCCGCGGTCCCCCCCCATCCCCTTTTCCACACTTACCTTAGTTCCTTTCCTTTTCCTAGAACTTTTTCAGGCTGAACAAAAGGCCTGTTCACAGTACAAGCTAAAAACAGCCTGAGGAACTACAGTTCTCAGGAGACCTTGGGGCTCACAGTGTCTCCTGGGAAGTATAGTTCCCATCAGGCCATTTTTAAGCCTGAACTGTGAATAGGCCTTTTTTTTCAGCCTGAAAAAGTTCTAGGAAAAGGAAAGGAACTGAGGTAAGTGTGGGAAGGGGGAAAGAGGGGGCGCTGCTGGGGGGGGGGGAACGCTGCGGGGTGGTGGTGGAAAATATAGACTGTGCACCAGTTTGGCTCAGCTTGGCCCAGCTACGCCTCTGAGACCTGGGGATCCCCTGAAATGACGGCTAATCTCCAGACTACTGAGATAACTTCTTCTGGAGAAAATGGATGCTTTGGAAGGTGGACTCTGTGGTTCCTGTCCTCCCCAGGCTCCACCCCCAATCTCCAGGACTTTCCCAACCTGAATCTGGCAACCTTCTCCCACATCCCCCACTGGTGGCTAGGGGGAACCTTTTTAATGGGATAATACTTGTGAATTGTGTGTGTGTGAAGGAGCCCTGAAACTAAAAAGGCAACTCTCCTGCAATGACAGAGGTAATTTCCCCTGGAAGTCATGTCAGCCTTGGAGGGCAGACTCAATGTCAGTGGTGGCGAACCTATGGCACTCCAGATGTTCATGGACTACAATTCCCATCAGCCCCAATTGGCCATGCTGGCAGGGGCTGATGGGAATTGTAGTTCATGAACATCTGGAGTGCTACAGGTTCGCTGCCATGGCTCTATGGTATAGAGCAGAGATAGAAGTCCTGGAGTGACATCACACCCTGCTGAGGTCTTCCCACTCTCCAGTTTGATTCCCCGCTCTGCCACTTTGAGCTGAGGAGAGTTTCTGCGGTCCCTACCGCTTGTGCGCTCCAACACATGTCAACTGGGTGACCTTGGGCTAGTCACAGTTCTTCGGAGTGCTCTCAGCCCCACCCACCTCACAGGGTCTTTGTTGGGGGGGAGGGAAAGGAGTTTGCAAGCCCCTTCGAGTCTCCTTACAGGAGAGAAAGAGAGAATATAAATCCAAACTCTTCTTTTTCTTCAAAGTTTGCTGTGTCCAAGAACCACCCTCAAATATCCATGCATTTCCCCAGCCAATGCTAGTAATCCTGCACAAACCAGCAGGCATCTAACTGGGCCCTTACTGTCCATGTTTACCTTTCATTGGCACCACATTTCTCAAACCCCCCTTTGAACTCTAAAGTGCCCCCCCCCCAAACCCCTGCCAATAGATACCACTTCAGTCATAGGAGTGGCTAATATTCTTTTGTAAATGATCTTGGAAATCTTCCCAAATTGTGATTCATGCTCTTAAGCGCTGCAGCATTTAAAGGTGCTGGTGTGTCCAAAGTCTTTCTATCTGGGCCCGCTTTTAATGACTCAAAAAGAGAGCACTTTGTTATCGTCAGGTGCTTGTCTCTGTCGTGCCCATAATCTAGGGCAAGGAATTTATGGGTGATTGAATTTGCATTTAAAACCAAGAAGTCGATACAGAAACAAATCGAACGGGGGTCAGGAGTTGCGCACAAAGCAACATTACAGACGTTGGCAATGTCAGCGGGCTGACCCTGACCGATTCTGTTTGGCCGCATGCAATCTTGATAGTTCGGATTAATGTCCTCATTTAAGGATAATTGATACCAATAATGTGACCACATGATCCCCTATTAATAAATGAAATGCGATGTGACCCAGCTCAGTCATCCCTGAAAATTGTAAGTGTCTGTCAGAGGCGTGGGCGGGGGGGATGGCGCCTGGGACAACACCTACTCTGAGACCTCCCCACCCCCTACACCCCACTTACCTTAGCCATCAGGAGCTTGCCATGGGCTGCCCCTTGGCCAGCCCCGCCAGGCTGCACCTTCAGGTGGGGTGGGGCAGGGCCCAGGGGAGGGAAGCGGAGGGCGATTATCTGCCCCCCACATGACCAGCTGGTGTGCGCCTGAGGACATGTGACCCCCACATGTCCCCGTGAGTGCTCCGCCTCTAGTGTCTGTTGGGGAAGTGGTGGAAGGTCATGGGCACAAACCACTGCAGGGGTAGCTGGTAGGGGAGCCAAGTGGTAGCAGGAGATCTCCTGGGATTTCAGCTGATCTCCAGGTGACAGAAATCAGTTCACCTGGAGAAAATGGCCGCTTTGGATGGTGGACTCATCCATCCATCCATCCATCCATCCATCCATCCATCCATCCATCCATCCATCCATCCATCCATCCATCCATCCATCCATCCATCCATCCATCCATCCATCCATCCATCCATCCATCCACCCATCCATCCATCCATCCATCCACCCATCCACCCATCCACCCACCCACCCACCCATCCATCCATCCATCCATCCATCCATCCATCCATCCATCCATCCATCCATCCATCCATCCACCCATCCATCCATCCATCCATCCATCCATCCATCCATCCATCCATCCATCCATCCACCCTCCATCCATCCATCCATCCATCCATCTTCCATCCATCCATCCATCCATCCATCCATCCATCCATCCATCATCATCCATCCATCCATCCATCCATCCATCCATCCATCCATCCATCCATGCCACCCACCCACCCACCTCCACCCACCCGATCAACCAATGGTCATCATCCATCCACCCATCCTACCTATCCTACCGTCATCTGCCCATCCTGCCTACCTACCTACCTATCATCCTACCTATCGTCCGTACCTGCCTACGTCTACCTATCCTACCTGCATCCTATCCTACCTAATCGTCCCTACCTACCTACCTACCTACCTACCTACCTACCTACCTATTTATTACATTTATACCCTGCCTATATGTCAGATCTCTAGGTGGCTACTACATGAAAAAATTCCCATACATAAAATTAATCTTTTTTTTAAAAAAAAAGACAACATGCAAAAGTTAAAACCCCAACCCCAGCCCTCACCCTCACCCTGCAGCATCATAGAGGGGGCATCCCGGGGAGACCAATCAAATGCCCAGGTGAAGAGGAAAGATTTCGCCAGGCGCTTAAACCCATAAAGGTGTGAAATTACTATAAGATAACAAGTGTGCTGAAATGATGGAGGGATAAGTACAATTGTTCACAATGATGGTAATGAAGGTGGGCCAAAATCACTGAAGGCAGGAGGTAGAGTAAACAAGAACAGTCAGTTTGGTTCACTCGAGGCTTCCCAGATTCCTGCTGGGAGTTGAGGGTTCCCCCCCCCTCCTCCCCAAGCAGGCTTTCCCAACCACTGTTCAGCTGGATGCTAGAAGAAAAATAAAGGTAACAAGAAGGGCAATGTCCTAATGTTCTGAAATCACTTCCTGTGTGACCAGAAGTGACCTCAACATGTTGTTGGAGACAATCTAGGAATTGGGTAAAACTCTGCGGTTGAACCCAAATGCCCGAGTCTCCTTGGTGATGCGCTGGTGTCACTTCTGGACACATAGGAAGTGACATCAGCACGTTGCCCAGTGAGGGCCCCAATACATCTATGAGTAAGGTGACCAGATGGTCACCTTGTGAATTCCCAGGGACGGGGTAGGCTGACTCTTAGCATACTGGCCTTCTGGGGCGCTGCCATTTCCCGCCCTGTGACAGGGCGGGAAACAGCAGCGCCCCAGAAGGCCATGCTCCCGCGGCCGCGCGGGCGGGAGGCTACCGCACTGCCTTGCGCCCCAAAAGGCAGTGCGGCAGCCTCCCAAAAACCGGGAAAATGGAAAGAACCCGCAGGACGTGGGACAAATTGTGCGAAGGCGGGACTGTCCCGCCAAAAGCGGGACAGCTGGTCAGCCTATCTATGAGACTCCAACTGGTTGCCAGTTTGATGGCGGCAGGTTACCCTTGATGAGAAGCTGCAGGAAGGTGAATCACAGGCCTGGGGAATTTTCTGCAGGGCACTCTCCTTTTCAAGCCCCCTTTGCCCTCAAAAATGGTTTCCCTGCCCTGACTCTGCTCTTTGCATATGAATGTTTAATGCTTAGAACTTGTGATCCCACAGTTCTTCACATGTAACACACGACAGTCCTGCCCGTGAGACACATGAAGCTGTCTTATACCAACTGAGACCCTCTGTGTATCATAATCAGTACTGTTTACTTAGACTGGCAGCCGGTCTCCATTGTCTCAGGCAGAGATTTTTCACATCTCTCGCATCACCTGGTCCTTTAACTGAAGACGTTGGGACTTGAACCTGTGACCTTTTGCACGCCATGCAGATGCTCTACCACTCAGTCACAGACCCCTCCCAAAGCGCCGTGCTGTTCCTTTCTGCTTTGGAATAAGGATCCATCAGGCAGGATTAATGATAACAGGTTAGCCTTGGTCCGTTTATGCAGGGATCACATATTAGCTAATGAAATTTTCCCATCGGAAATGTCGAACTGACCTCGGCGGCAGAAGATAAACTTCTCCGTGTTCTGGCTGTTTTGTAATTGTGACTCATTAGCGAAGGCTTTGATCTTGCTCGGCACCCGATTTCTTCTCATGCCGCCCCTTTCAGTGGAAAGTTCCTTCGTAGAAAAGCTTCTTAAAAGTCTGACCACAAACATTTGTGCAATCCAAGCCATCTCTGTACCTGAGCTGTGGTCCCTGCTGCACATACATCGCTGTCTTACTGCATCTATTTAGGGGTCTCAGGCAGAGGTGGGATCCAGCAGGTTCTCACAGCATTGGCATGATCCTGAATTCTTCCCGCAACATGTGCTCACTGCCCTGTTGAGTGGCAGGGGAAATCCAAGGGGATTTGCAGCTGACGTAGGTGTAGGGATTAAAGTGCTGGGCTAGGAACTTGAAACCTGGGTTTGCCATCCATTCGGTCATGAGGTTTGTGGGGTCACCTTTGCCCAATGGCTCTATTTCAGAGGTGGGATCCAGCAGGTTCTCACAGGTTCCCAATTATCTGTGTGTGCCGAGAGGGGGTTACTAATTGGTGATTTTGCCATGTGATTTTTGCCTTAGTTACGGCCCTCCTCTCAGCAGTAGCTCACAGAACTTGAAGCAGTCTAGCAGGAGGTGCACCGGCGTGCGTGGCAGCCTGCGCGCATTCATTTCCCGCCCAAGGACCGGCACAGCGGTTGCGTCCTTGCCACAGCCCTGCCCAGGAATGCCCCACCCCAGAATGCCCGGCCACACTCCCGTCATGCCCCGCCCAGCCCCATTGGCGCTACACCACAGTTTGAATCCCACCACCATGGGAACCTGTTACTAAAATGTTTGGATCCCACCACTGGTCTCAGGCCCTCCATGGCAGTGGGGGATTGCCATCCCTCCACTCTTGTTGCCCATTGCTATATCGCTTCCAGTAAAAAAAGAAGAAGTGACACGGTAGCTCTAGGAATCGTCAGAAACTCTATTGTTTTACCATAAAGTTTCCAGCAATTCCTACAGCTATGTTGCTTATGTCATTACTGGAAGTGATGTAGCTCTACAGCTGGTGTTGTCCCCATATCCCCACCCACAACCTTCCTGCTGGTTGCCAGGCACCCACAAATGGCTGCCATGTGCCACACAACCAGTCACCAGTTGCCTGCCATGGGATATGGGTGCAAATACTGGTAGGTTCCCAGCAAAGTCTCTTTTTGTAGTGAGAATATTTTATGTCCTCCGTAAAACAGCTGCCACCAGAGGAACAGAAAAGCTGTGAGGCTACCTGAGATACAGGCCTTATACCAGGGATGGAAATAAGTGTTGCTCTTTCAGTTCATGATAACTGGGAATCACCGTCTCCTTGACACGCCAGGCTCCATGGTTGTAAGCAAAGAATTGAATATTTATGAGAACTACTGTTGGATGTTTGAGCCATGAGTCACCTGTGAAAAGCTGCAGGCAAAGAGCAAGGGTTATGCAAATCCATCAGTCTGATAATTTTGCTTAAAATAAAAACAGCAAGTTGGGGCAGCTTTTGGCCCCTCAGCTCAAAGTGAGTCAAGTAACTTCCTCTCTCATAATGTCCTGTGTGTTTCTCAGGAGAGGATTATTGCACTAGGACAGCGATGGCGAACCTTTTCAAGACCGAGTGCCCAACTGCAACCCAAAACCCACTTAAGGGTAGCAGTGGCGTAGGAGGTTAAGAGCTCGTGTATCTAATCTGGAGGAACCGGGTTTGATCCCCAGCTCTGCTGCTTGAGTTGTGGAGACTTACCTGGGGAATTCAGATTAGCCTGTACACTCCCACACACACCAGCTGGGTGACCTTGGGCTAGTCACAGCTTCTCGGAGCTCTCTCAGCCCCACCCACCTCACAGGGTGTTTGTTGTGAGGGGGGAAGGGCAAGGAGATTGTAAGCCCCTTTGAGTCTCCTGCAGGAGAGAAAGGGGGGATATAAATCCAAACTCCTCCTCCTCCTCCTCCTCCTCCTCCTCCTCCTCCTCCTCCTTCTTCTTCTTCTTCTTCTTCTTCTTCTTCTTCTTCTTCTTCTTCTTCTTACTCTTATTTATTATTGTTGTTGTTGTTATTGTTATTGTTATTGTTATTGTTATTGTCATTGTCGTTGTCGTTGTTATTATTATTATTAATTGCAAAGTGCCAACATGGCAACTTAACCTGAATACTGAGGTTTTTGTTTAGAAAAAACGGTTGGCTGTGAGGCCTGTGTTACTCGGGGCGTGCCCACAGAGAGGGCTCTGAGTGCCACCTCTGACATGCGTGCCATAGGTTCGCCACCAGTGCACTAGGAAGTTTAGGAAAGGATTGTTAGCCTCCTCCCAAATCTTCAGTTCCCATGATTCCTTGGGGGGAAGCCATGACAGTTAAATCACTTTAAAGGGGCATCTGTCCATCAACTTGCCCTGTCCCCGATCCACTGATTTTAAAATGATTTGTTGAGTACTTGGCCCGTGGGCTGCTATTCAGAGGACAGATGCAGAGATATGAAGCCCCATGGCTATAATCTTCCAAGACTCCCACCGTTGAGTCTTATCCACCCAGTATGTCATAGAACTATACATGTGGAACCAGGGAAAAGGGGCAAAAAGCCTTTGGACCTGTCTGCTGGAGAATGTTTAGGTGGAACCTCTTTTCCTGTACTTTGAATCCATTACTCCTGGTCCTAGTCCAGTGATGGCGAACCTTTTCGAGACCGAGTGCCCAAATTGCAACCCAAAACCCACTTATTTATCACAAAGTGCCAACATGGCAATTTAACCTGAATACTGAGGTTTTAGTTTAGAAAAACGGTTGGCTCCGAGGCATGCATTACTCGGGAGTAAGCTTGGTGGTAGTCGGTGGCTTTGCTTTGAAGCAACCGTGCAACTCTTCCAACGGGTGAATCACGACCCTAGGAGGGTTTACTCAGAAGCAAGCCCCATTGCTAGCAACCGAGCTTACTCCCAGGTAAAGGATCGCGCTTTAGTTCTTCGCATGAAAATCAGTGGGGTTTAACAGCACTTAACAGGGTTACCTACACGGCTTCCCCAAAACTAGGTCTTAAGTTTAATGCTAATAACCGAGCTCAGCAGCCCAGGCCAGCCTAGATGTGTGTGTGTGTGGGGGGAGGACACTCTGTGCGTGCCCACAGAGAGGGCTCTGAGTGCCACCTCTGGCACCCCGTGCCATAGGTTCGCCATCACTGTCCTAGCCTCTGGAGCAGCAGAAAACAAGGTTGCTCCCTTTTCGACATGGCATCCCTTCAAATGTTTAAATATGGCCATCATGCCACCCCTTAACCTTCTCTTCTCCAGACGGAACATACCTAGCTCCCTAAGGCGCTCCTCATAGGGCATGGAATCCAGACCTTTTACGATTTTAGTCACCCTCTTCCAGCTTGTCAATATCCTTGAATTGTGGTGCCCAGAACTGGACATAGTATTCCAGATGAGATGCGACCAGTGCAGAATAGAGTGGTACTATTACTTGCCTTGAAGTAGACTAGACACTACTCCTGTTGATGCAGCCCAGAATCACATTGGCTTTCTTGGCTGCCACATCACACTGCTGTCTCATGTCTAGTTTATGGTCTACTAAGACTCCCAGATCCCTTTCACATGTCGTGTTATTAAGCCAGGTGTCACCCATCCTATATCTGTGCATTTCATTTTTTCTGCCCACGTGTATAGGCTGACCAGACGTCCCGCTTTTGGCGGGACAGTCGCGCCTTTAAACAATTTGTCCCACGTCCCGTGGGTTCTTCAAATTGTCCTGATTTTTGGGAGGCTGGGGCGCAAGGCAGTGTGCAAGGCAGCCTCCCGTGCGCACGGCCGCAGGAGCGCACTGCCTTCTGGGGCTTGCTGTTTCCCGCCCTGCTGGTTTGTGCAGGATTACTAGGATTACAGGGCGGGAAACGGCAAGCCCCAGAAGGCAGTGCGCTCCTGCGGCGGCGCACGCCTGCACGCGGCCGCCTTCCCCCCCCCCCGCCCGGTTCACAAAGGTGACCATCTGGTCACCTTACACGTGTAGTATCTTACATTTGTTTCTGTTGAAATTCATTTTGTTAGTTTCGGCCCAGCAATCTAATCCGTCCAGGACATTTTGAATTCTGACCCTGCCTTCTGGGGTATTAGCCGCCCCTCCTAATTTGGTGTCATCTGCAAATTTGAAACACAACTTACTGTGACATGCCTCTGAAGATACCAGCCGTAGATGCGGGTGGAACACTAGGAACAAAAACTACCAGACCATGACCACACAGCCTGGGAAACCCACAACAGCCAGGAAATGTGATCCTCCAGTAGATTGATCTTAAAGGGACAGCTCGGGCTGTTGGGCAAGTTGGTGCCTTGGGAACTGTCATTTTAGCGGTGGATGTTTTGACTGCTGTGAAAATGAATTAATAATGAAAATAGTGGAGTTTGGATACCTTGCAATGGGAGCCGTAAAACAATGGATTCCAACCTGCATTGGTGCTGAAACGTGTTACCATCCGGCAGACGATACAGGTCTATCAAAACTAGGACAAAGAGGCTTAGAGACAGCTTCTACTCTGGAGCTGTGGCGATGCTGAACTCCGCGGCTTCGTGTTGATGTGTTTGGGGCTGTGTAGGGATGGGTGGAGGAAGGGGAAAGTGAGGATGGGGTATGAGTCTGAAATTGTGTGCATCGAGGAATGCTGCTGTAAATTTCGTTGTGCGAGCACAATGACAATAAAATGCTTATGCTTATGCTTTTCTTGCCTTAGCCTTTTCTTTACAATATTCATATTTCATGACCTACAGCCTCATTCGATGACATCTTGGAGGGCCAGGGAGGCCCGTGTAAGATGACATTTAACCTGATAGCTCAAGCTCGCTATTAATAAAACATAACATTACCTCTGCAGTGGAAACCATTCCTTCCAATCCTTGGCCTCGCCCAGAAATAGAAAGAAATATATAAAGAAAAGGGACCCGCGAGCATGCTTGCTGTCCAATAAAGCGCCAGGGTAGAAACCAAACCCAAACCTTGCAAGAGCATAGACCTTCTTTTTCCAACAAGACCGTAAATGAAGCAAATTGCAGTTTAATCAAAACCTGAAGGCCTTAATCTAAGACTTGATGGGTACTCAAGTCTTATTAGCCTACACAGGCACCTCTGGAATATTGAGGAATGTTGAGAAAGGTGAGTGGCACCTAGGGTAGCCAACCTCCAGGTGGTGGAGGGAGATCTCTTGGGATTACAACTAATCTCCAGGTGACAAAGATCAATTCACCAGGAGAAAATGACAGCTTTGCATTGTGTGGACTCTATGACATTATAATCTCTGCTACCCACCCCCTCTTCCTCAGACTCCACCCCCAAAATTGTCACATGTTTCTCAACCTGGAGCTGGCAACCCTGGTGCCACCACAAAAATGGCTTCCACAGAAGGTGGAGCCAAGACCCAACTCCTGCAGAGGCCTCCCTGGGGGCGTGGGGCTCACAAGGTCTACTGGGAAGTGTAGTTCCCACTAGGTTGCTTTTTCAGTCAACTGCTAAACTAAGGTAAGTGGTGGGGGGAGTGGGGGGAAGGGGTTGAAGGCGATTTTCCATTCCCTACATGACCCATTGGTTTCACGCCCGGTGCACGGTGAGGCCCCGTACCCCTTAAAGCTACGCCACTGGCGTGTGGTCCAGGGCAGTGGTGGGATCCAAAAAATTTAGTAACAGGTTCCCATGGTGGTGGGATTCAAACAGTGGCGTAGCACCAATGGGACTGGATGGGGCACGACGGGGGCGGGGGCGGGTATTCCAGGGGCGGGGCATTAATAATTTCTCTGTTACTGTAAAAAACTCTTACTGTAAAAAAAAGTTCCTAATTTCCAGCTGGTATCTTTCTGTCCATAATTCAAACTCATTATAGCAAGTCCTATTGTCTACTGCCACAGAAACAACTACTTCTCCTCTAATTGACTGCCTGTCAAATACTTAATACTTTCAAATACTTAATTTTGTTTCTAGAAATCAAAAGAAGGATACTTTCCTTAAACAAGGAACTTGACCATATTTCTAAAACATGTTTTTAAAACAGCCCAACAGGGAAAATTATCCCGTTTTCTACCTTTGCTCACCAGCCACATAGGAAACAACAGGACTTTATGATTTTTCGACCTAATGGAATTTCTAATGGAAAAGCGGACCCAATTAGTAACCCCCTCTCGGCACACACAAATAATTAGTAACCCACTCGGGAACTGGTGAGAACCTGCTGGATCCCACCTCTGGTCCAGGGGTTTGTTTGGCCTCTTTCATTTTGTAGTGAGGGAATTGTTTTTGGGAAGGGCTACAATATTGCTATAACTGCAATAACAGATATATCGATATAATAAAAAATTTAAAGCACTTTAACAAAGAGAGCAATCTTGAGATCTGTGCCTTTAAGGCTGATTTGGTGGGAAGAGTTAAGAGAACCAGGGCAAGGAGAGGCCCTGCCGACTTCAGCAAGCATCTGCATGGCGGACACTGGGCTGCCTCCTTGTGTGTAAACAGAGAAACACGAGGAAACCACGTACAACCCCACTTCGCATCTAAGAGCGCTGATGTAAACATTCCATGCATAAGAGGCCTAAGAAAAGGCCAGGTTCTTATCATCCTTCCTGGTCCTTTAGAGGAAAACCCTTCAGTTTGGATAAAGACATTTGGTAACAAGCCCAACTTTGCAAAAGCCCCGCCCACCTTTTGCAATGGGAATTACTGGCAACATGGACACCATGTCGGGGAACCATGATCTATAAATCAATTCCTAGGTTCCTGTGACTGAGAAGAGGAAGAGGATTTTGGATTTATGTTCCCTTCTGGCCTGTAGGAAACTCAAAAGGGCTTCCAAACTCCTTTCCCTTCCTCTCCCCACAACATACACTTTGTGAGATAGGTGGGGCTGACAGAGTTCTGAGAAAACTGAAACTGGTCCAAAGTCACCCAGCAGGCATCATGTGTAGAAGTGGGGAAACAAATCCAGTTCACCAGATAAGAGTCCGTCGCTCAGATGGAGGATTGGAGGATTAATCTGGGTTCTCCAGGTTAGAGTCCCACCTGCTCTTAACCACTACACCTCACTGCCTGGAGGATCACATTTTGAAATGCTGCCTTATGTGGAAAGCTCCTTAACCAGGCAAATGAAAAGTCAGCCTTTTATATCCATGTGAGAGGGAAAACTTCCCCTACAAACTTCTGCCTTTTTACAGAACTGTTAAAGATCCAAAGACCCTGCGTGTAAACCCCATGGTGACTTTGGTGATTCTAGCAGAAGCGTAGAAGCCTTTCTAGGTCTGTCAAGTTAATGTTTGATGCATTGATAAGGCCGGTTTGTTTTTCGCACACTTTGAAATTGCCCTTTGGAGATATGGGATTGGGAGGGAAATATCATTATTTTAATAAATGATGGAGGAGTTGTTGACTCAGAAATGACAAATGGCGTTTTCCCCTGGTGGTGTCTCGGGAAACAGGTTCGTTTCGGTCTTACCCCTCGACCGATGCATGTTGGTCTGGAGACATTCTGCTCATACTGATGCCGTGCATGGGCCTTGATCTCCACTCGGGGCCGGCAAGGGATAATTTGACGCCGGCAATAAACGGGAGCCGTTACAAATGCTTCCATTTAGCTATCTAGCAAAGCCATTGCCTCGTCAGCGGGCAGTAATTGACGAGAATTTGAAGAGCGCCCGAACGATACTAGATCACAAGTTCCATTAAATATTACTTTGACTTTATTGCTTGGTTCTATTGCTGTACGTACTTTGCATATAGCTGTGAACGAGGGTTGAATTCATGGCCTGGCTAATACGTTTAAGGTAGCAGGCTAACTTTTTTTTAAACAATCTTTTTATTTTATTTTCTGGTAAAATATGATTGAAATACAGTACATAGTCGGAAAAAATTATTATGATGTTTAAGAAGAACAAAGAAGAAAAAATTATGATACATGTAAATGTGCTATATGTTTTAACGATTTTTATTTGAAATTTGAATAAATAATATCGTTATGTATATAAGGTAACATTAATAACAAATGACATGTGACAGAAGCAAAGAAATTCATATAACACATAAGAAAAAAAGCATATTATTGTTATTAATTGTACTCTATGTTTTTGTATTCTATGTTGTTGTTATAATTGTTATTGCTATGATACTATATAAGTATCGCAGCAAAGGATCCCATATTTTGAAATAGCAATCAAGACAATTTGTTTTTGGTAATAAGGGCTGTTAGTCTATCTGCTATTCTACAGTCTTGGATCTTTTGTAGCCATTCATCAGTTGGTAATTCTCAATTAACTTTTAAAGGTTTCTGTTGTGTTTATTTCTCTGGGAACTCTGCGGAATGGATCAAACACTCTCAGAGACAGAATTCAATGAGATCTGAATATACAGGAAAAGTGGGCATATGGGATACAGATTCAATTCAACAAGGATAAGTGCCGTGTTCAACATCTGGATTACAAAAATGAGGAACGTGCATACTCGATGGGGGATACACTACAGAGTAGCTGTGTGCGTGAAGAAAATCTTGTCATACGGGTGGGCAGTAAGTCAAATATAAGCAGCCAGTGTGATGCAGCAGCAAAAAAGGCTAATGCAATCTCAGGGAGGGGTATCAACAGAGTTATAACAGCCAAATTGCAAGAAGTCATCGTTTTGCTGTACACTGCATTGGTCAGACGTCACCTGAAGTGTTGTGTACAGTTCTGGAGGCCTCGCTTCAAAAAGGACAAGGACAGAATGGAGCAGGTACAGAGGAGACCAAACCCTGCAAGGAAAGGCTGAGAAATTCAGGAATATTTAGTCAGGAGAAGAGGAGGTTGAGGGAGGACATGAATGCTCTCTTTAAGTATTTGAAGAGCTGTCACTTAGCAGGGAGCCGGTTCTTGCAGGCAGCAGAGGATAGAACTCCCAGTAGTGGGTATAAATTACAGGGGATAAAGGTTCTGTTTGGATATTAGGACAATATTTTTACAGTGAGAGTTATTCAGCAGCGGAATTGGATACTTAGGGAGGTGGTGAGCTCCCCCTCACGGGCAGTCTTCAAGGAGCAGTTAGACAAATACTTGTCAGGGATGTTTTAGCCGGATCCTGTGAGCAGGGGTTGGTCTAGATGGCCTCTATGACCCTTGCACAGTTCTCTCAGAACTCTCTCAGCCCCACCTACCTCTCTAGGTGTCTGTTGTGGGGAGGGGGAGGGAAGGAGTTTGTAAGCCACTTCGAGACTCCTTACAGGAGAGAAAAGCACAGTCAAAACTCTTCTCCTTCCAGACCCCGGAACCCACATTTCTCAAATGCTGCGTTTTCCTTCACTCTATCTTGCAAATTAGAATAGAGTTTCAATGATGTACCTCCCAGGTTGATCTTTTGCCTGAAACCCTTAATTACAGTTGTCGGCAATTGCAATTAAACTCGGCAACGCGGCACCAAATTTGGAGAGCTTAAACCCCAACGCTTTCGACGCGCTTCTGGGAATTCAACCCGGTGCTGGAGCGCGGCCAGTTCATAATGGTGAGAAAGTTTCCCAGAGTCTGTCACCTTGAGAGAGTTAGAGAGTGCGGAGAGATTACCCAGAACTATCCAGTCTTGGCTTTTTGCATTTTCCTGGCTAAACCGTTCTTTCTAATCCACGCATTTTAATGACTGGAAAGTTAAACTTCTTAGGGGAGGCTCCGCCAGTGAGACAAATGCGTCTGCATTTCGACACAGTTTGGGCACGCGGCTTTCAGTGTGAACCAGGTCACAACTAGCCTGCCCAACAGGCCCAGAGTGAGGGAAAAGTCCTGTCTCCTTAAGAGAAGCTTAATATGTAGAAATGGGCCGCTGAAGCTTTTCACGGTGGAGGTAAATAACGTCAGCTAGTAAATAACGTCAGCTAGTAAATAACAGCTTATTATGCCTTCATTACAGGGGAAGGATTCTTCTCTCCCCACCTTCCAGGCACCTAGCAACTTCGTCACCACTGGCAGTGACCTCAAATAAATTTGTTCATAGCACCGGGTCAGAAAGAATCATGAGAAAAATTTGCAACGTAACGCCACGCCTAGGAAAATTCAATTCCGTATTTTAGATCAAATATAATTCTACAGCCAGCATGGTGTAGTGGTTAAGAGCAGATGCACTCTCCTCTGGAGAACTGGGTTTGATGCCCCGCTCGGCCACTTGAGCTGTGGAGGCTTGTCTGGTGAACCAGATTAACTTGTGCACTGCAGCACATGCTAGCTGGGTGGCCTTGGGCGAGTCACAGTTCTTCGGAGCTCTCTCAGCCCCACCCACCTCACAAGGTGTTTGTTATTGGGGCGGGGGAGGAGATTGTAAGCCCCTTTGAGTCTCTTTACAGGAGAGAAAGGGGGGATAAAAATCCAGACTCTTCCTCCTCCTCCCCTTCTTCTTTAGAAAGCATGGAGTTTTATAGGTAGTTATGAATTTTGTCAAATTGGAGAGAGTCATGAAGCTGCTGTATATCAGATCAGAATCTTGGAGAGTTCCGCAGAGCCTGTAAGACCGAATTGTTCCACCGGGCTTTGGGGGGGGGCGGCCGCTGATGTGCGCCCATTTCCCCTTTCCCCTCCCCTTTACACTCTGGGCCCCTTAATACTTATGGGGGCTCTCTGCTCCCTTATTTTGTTTCTACCCAGGGTGGGTTTATGAAGTTTTATGCTGGACGCCAATGTAATCTTGTTAATCTGCTGTTTTAATGGGTTTTTAATGTAATTGTTGTTTTATTGTGTTGTTCACCACCCAGAGCCCTTCGGGGGAGGGGCGGTATACAAAATCAATTATACATAAATAAATAAAATAAATATTGGTTAAGATTAATATTGCCCACTCTGGCAACAGATCTCTTGGGTGCCAGGTAGAGGTCTTTCACCTCACTGTCTATCTGTACCATTGTCAAGTTCAACATCCAGGTTTCTCACTATTGTGATTGATCTCCAAACGTCAGAAATGCAGAAAATGGCTCCTTTCCAGAATGGCCTCAGTGATATTATACCTTGCTCAGATCCCTCCCCTTCCCAAATCCTCCCCCCCACATGCCCCCCACGCCCAAATTTACAGGCATTTCACAACACAGTGATGGTAAACCTGATTACCTATTCTCTGTACCTATACCAGTGTGGTGTAGTGGTTAAGAATGGCGGATTCTGATTTGGTGAACTGGGTTTGTTTCCCCACTCCTCCACATGAAGCCTGCTGGGTGACAGTTCTCTCAGAATTCTCTGAGCCCCACCTACCTCACAAAGCGTCTGTTGTAAGGAGGGGAAGGAAAGGAGTTTGTAAGCCGCTTTTGAGACTCCTTAGGGTTGAGAAAATCAGGGTATTGCTTGTTTATAAAACTACGAGGCTGGAGACCTCGGGTGTTTAGACTGATCACATCGGGTGTTTAGACTGATCAACTAGTCTTATTATGTTTACATTTTGGAGTGTTAGAATTTATATGTTTATTAATTTTTTAAAATCTAAAGATATGCAGGAGTGGTGAGGCAAAGGGCAATAGAAATGATATGGCAGGACAAGAAGTGGGGAGTAGTTGGCAACAGGGAGGGGGGGTGAGGGGTGAGTGTAAAAATCTGTGCAAGTGTAAGGGGTAAGACTAGGCAGTCCGGGCGGGGGAAGATGGAAGAGGTCCGGGGCAAAGCTGTTCCCACTGGCAAATCTATATGTGGATTTGCTTGCCGCAGAGAGAGCGAAAAGTGAAAGAGGGGCTAGAGGAAATACGTCTGTACAAGAAGTCTTGTCACGGAGGACATTCACCTCCGCCAAGCAGCAAACACCTTGTGCTTAATCGGCTGCTGTCTTGCTTTGCTGCTGGGAAGCATTCGACAGAGGTGGGATCCAGTTCTCACCAGTTCCCAAGAGTGGGTTACTAATTATTTGTGTGTGCCGAGAGGGGGTTACTAATTGGGTCTGCTTTTCCGTTAGAAATTCCATTAAGTCCAAAAATCATAAAGTCCTGTAGTTTCCTATGTGGCTGGTTAGCGAAGGTAGAAAACGGGATAATTCTCCCTGTTGGGCTGTTTTGAAAACATGTTTTAGAAATATGGTAAAGTTCCTTGTTTAAGGAAAGTATCCTTCTTTTGATTTCTAGAAACAAAATTAAGTATTGGAAAGTATTAAGTGTTTGACAGGCGGTCAATTAGAGGAGAAGTCGTTGTTTCTGTTGGCAGTAGACGATAGGACTTGCTATAATGAGTTTAAATTATGGACAGAAAGATACCAGCTGGAAATTAGGAACTTCTTTTTTTACAGTAAGAGTTTTTTACAGTAACAGAGACATTATTAATTCCCCCCCCCCGTCGTGCCCGGCCACGCCCCCATCGTGCCCCGCCCAGCCCCATTGGCGTTATGCCACTGTTTGAATCCCACCACCATGGGAACCTGTTACTAAAATGTTTGGATCCCACCACTGCATATGCACCACCAACCTATTGCCCTTGCTGGCCTCTTTCATTTCTCCACCATCTACTGAATCAACTATGAAAGTTGTGCTCTCTATGTAAATAATTGTAAGCTGTCTAAATGGTGCGGCTGCATTTTCAGTTGCAGGTTTTCCCCAGAGCCTGAAGGCCCTGGCAGTGGCCCAAAGGTGCCTGCTCTTAAGGTCATTCATGGAACTTCCAGGAACAAAAACTCTATTTGCACAGCGGCACTTCAAAGGTATTTCTCGCTGTTGTTAACCCTTGTCAATTTAGTCTGTTGTAATATATATATATAACACAAGTCCAACAAAGGCTTAAAGGCTAAAAATGTTTATTTCACTATGAGCTTTTGCCAGTCAGTAGCGCCAAAGCGAGCTGTGACTCTTGAGATTGCCTTTTGAGACAAATGTTCCTAGTCTTTAAGGAGCCGTTGGATTTTTGTTTTATTGTGGTCTTACTATACCCGTTTTAGAAGAAGAGCAGAAGAGTTTGCATTTATATCCCCCTTGCTCTCCTGTATGAGGCTCAAAGGGGCTGACAATCTCCTTGCCCTTCCCCCCTCACAACAAACACCCTGTGAGGTAGGTGATGCTGAGACAACTCCAAAGAACTGTGACTAGCCCAAGGTCACCCAGCTGGTATGTATTGGAGTGCACAAGGTAATCTGGTTCACCAGATAAGCCTCCACAGCTCAAGTGGCAAACCTGGTTCTCTAGATTAGAGTGCACCTGCTCTTAACCCCTACACCACTCTGGATGAAGTGGACGAGAGTGAGGTTTAGAGAGCTGAGAGGACTTTGTTGGGTATATTGCCCTGCAGTCCCCCTTCCAAAACAGCCATTTTCTCCTGGGGAAGTAGAATAATCCCCTCCCCTCTAAATAAACAAGTGATTTATGTAGTCTAGAGCTCAGCTTTAATTCCAGGAGATTTCCAGCCCTGTCCTAGAAATTGGCAATCTATTTGGCATTGGTTATACACGCATAGCTGAATTCAAGCAGATGGTTTCCATGCCCAGCCTTTACAATACTACAAAGTCAGGTTGTCTTTAGAAATCACTCCAAGTATTTGATCGTCCTGCCGAGTTGTAGTAGCTGAGTCCTGTTGCTCGGCTGGGAAAACTTCATCAGAGTATAGTTGAATGACTGCAGGACGTGTCTGGAATCGAAGAATCAGGTGACCCCATCCTGGAATGAGAAACTCTTGACTTTCCGTTTGGCTCTCCCAGAAACAGAATGGGGGTTAGAGAGAGAGAAGATTCAAGGGTTTTTGGTTTCAGTAAGCAGTGCAACTCTGCCACCTGCAGGCTAAAACAAATACGTAATTTCAGGGGCTGGCAGTGTGGCACTCCGAGAACTTGTCTTTCTGTCTGGATTTTCTGACCAGAATCTCCCAGAGAAGGCATTCCACAGATCCATGCATAAGGTTACTTTGGAATGCTTGATAACAAAAAGAATAATAATAGAATCGTAGAGTTGGAAGAGACCCCAAGGGTCATCAGGTCCAACCCCCTGCCATGCAGGAACACACAATCAAAGCACTCCTGACAGACGGCCATCCAGCCTCTCTTTAAAAACCTCCAAAGAAGGAGACTCCACCACACTCCGAGGTAGAAGAAGAAGAAGAAGAAGAAGAAGAAGAAGAAGAAGAGGAGGAGGAGGAGGAGGAGGAGGAGGAGGAGGAGTTTGGATTTATATCCCCCCTTTCTCTCCTGCAGGAGACTCAAAGAGGCTGACAATCCTCCCTTGCCCTTCCCCCCCTCTGCACAACAAACACCCTGTAGAGAAGGTCAGGTGCAGAGAGCTGAGAGAGCTCCGAGAAGCTGTGACTAGCCCAAGGTCACCCAGCTGGCGTGTGTGGGAGTGTACAGGCTAATCTGAATTCCCCAGATAAGCCTCCACAGCTCAGGTGGCAGAGCTGGGAATCAAACCCGGTTCCTCCAGATTAGATACACGAGCTCTTAACCTCCTACGCCACTGCTGCTCCTGGCCAGGAGTCTCAGAGCGACTTCCTCTCCCCACAATAGACATCTTGCGAGGTAGGTGAGGCCGAGAGAGTTCTGAGAGAACTGTGAGTAGCCCAAGGTCACCCAGCAGGCTTCAGGTGCCAGAGCAGGGAAACAAACCCGGTTCACCAGAGAAGAGTCCGCCGCTCATGTGGAGGAGAAGTAGAGGATTGAACCTGGTCCTCCAGATTAGATCCCACCTGCTCTTAACCACTACACCAGTGTTTCCCAACCTTTTCGACATCGTGGTACCCTTGACCTCGCTCTTCATATCTCAGGATACCCCTGAGGTTCATTTGATTTTTTTTTTGCATTTTTTAGGGTTTTTTCCATTTTTGGCCTGTAGGTGGGGGGAGTGGCCAGCAGGGGGAAGGGAGGGAAAGCAGCATTGACAGCCCCGTTGTTTGTTTGCCTAAATTCGACATGGATTGGGGGGGGATTTAAAGGCAGAGCTCCGTTTAAATCTACCCCCCCCTCAATCCACACCGAATTTAGGCAAATAAAACAATGCTGTTTTTCAGTGTTGTTTAAAGGGAGCCCATGAAGCTTCCAACCCCCCTCCTTCAAAATCCATTTGATTCCGGTGGGCAGGCGGTAGCATTGTCATGGTACCCCTGGGACGTGCTCATGGTACCCCAGGGTACCACGGAACCCTGGTTGAGAATCACTGCACTACACCATGCCGGCTCCCAGCAAGACTTGTGCCAGACTTGTGGATTTAACAAAGACCTCTTTTGCTATGAAGCTGCAATGAAGAGGAACAGCCCTAACCTTCCAGGTGAAGCAGCTCCATTGAGTTCGCCCAGCCTTTCTTTGGAAACCTCCAGCTAAGAAAACACCTGAGCACAGGCAGCTCCCATCTACTGCATCAGACCATTGGCCTATGAAGGTCAGTATTGCCTGCTCAGACTGGCAGACCCAGGCAGACGGTCTTTCCCATCCCCTATTAACTGATCCTTTATTAACTGGAGATTCTGGGGGCGGAACCTGGGACTTTCAGCATGCTCTTTTGCTATTGGATGCCCAGCCTCCAATAGAAATCTATCTAGCCAGGGTTCAGTTGGCTTAGAGACACATGTATGGGCAATTGTTCGCTCCCCACCCATTTCCCTCCACCATTATGGTGGATTCCACAGGCAGCTACCATTAGAGGGGATACTCTAATAGGTGGCTTCTATACTGTGCAGGTAGGTGGGGAGAATTCTCAGGTGGGGTGATTCTCGGGGGGGGGGTGTTCGGTGATTCTCTGGGGTGGATTTTCAGGTGGGGGAAATTCTCAGCTGCGTGGTTTGCATGGAAACATAGAATTCTATGCGAACAGTGCTGCCTTCTGCCCAGAGGCCTAGCAAGGGGGAAAAATGCTTGGTGCATCCTTTGCCCCTGTCCCGCCCTGGGACACCCCCGCCCTGCCCCTGGAACGCCCTCACCAAACACCCACTTGGGCACGTGCCCGGTGCATCACGCCCCCTGTCCCCTTGGAGCTACGCCTCTGAATCTTCCTCTGGGATCCTGGTGATCATGGCTGGGTCCTGCAGCTGCTGTGCAAATGGTGGCCGAGGCAGCAGAAATGGGTTCCATGAACTTGTTGCCAGAGGTGGAGTGAGGGGAAACTGCACCAGGGGCATGTGCATGCCCTGCGCCCCTGCTGCGGCGCCACCTGCCCCCGTGCCCGGAATGCCCCTGCCCCGGAACACCACCACCCTGCTCCCTCCATGGCCCGGCCATGTATCGGCCGTGGCTCCGCCTGGGGTCTCACGCCCCCGGTCCCATGCGTGCTACACCACTGCCTGTTGCTGTCTGTACAGAATCAGCCTAAGCATGGTGCTGGTTTGCACCTGGATGGGAAACCACCAAGGAAGTCCACACTCTCTCTGCTGAGGAAGAGAACGGCGATCCACTCTTGCTTGTCTCTTGCCTTGAAAACCCTACGGGGTTGCCGTAAGTTGGCTGCGACTTTGGGGCACTTTACATACACCCAAGTTAACCCCAGACCCGATCTTGAAATAACTGCAACCGAGTGAAATACTCCTTGTAACTTTATTAGGATTTTCAGTCTGCCTCTGTAGGAAGGAATGATGATTCCGGATGCCAGCACAGATGGCCCAGGGTAACAGGGGCTTGCTCGTCTCAGGAAAGTGACCCGTTTCCTGTTTGGTCAGATGTACACAGAAGACCTCGAGGCTATCCTGAAGATGTGAAAAGGAAAATGGGTTACAAGTACGAGGAGAAATCAACAATAAAAAGGTATACTTCCCCTGACAATGGAGGTTTCATTTAGTCATCAAAATCTGACCCTTCCTTTTAACCTTCAGCATTTGAGGATCCATGATGGGATTGGGAAGATAATGTCACAGGGAACAGACTAGCTTCCATTTCAGTGCATAAATAATAACATTATTTGCAATTTCCCACTTACCTAAGGTGTTTTTTTGGAGCATGTGTGTGCAGTGTTCTTATCCTCAATGCAATAAGCATACATCACCGGTACATGTATGAAAAACTCCACTTTTAACCTGAAAACAAAGGAACATTTTGAACAAAAAATTAAATCAAGGATCCTCCATGTGGTGCCCGTGAGCTCAGTGGAGTCTACCAACCCCTTTCTTGGTCCTGCCAAGTGTTTTTAGAAAGTGGGTGGGGCTAGATGGGGCTTTTGCTCAGCCAGGCTTCCAAATGACCAATGGAGATTTGATCGATCGTGAATATTAAAAAAAGAAATTGGTTTTGAAGCAGAGGTCTCCACAACTCAAGAACTGAGGGTTAGATACCACAGCCATTTTTTGACTGACTTTGCCAGCTGCAGAAGAAGAAGAGTTTCAGTTTATACCACGCCTTTCTCTCCTGTAAGGAGACTCAAGGCGGCTTACAAGCTCCTTTCCCTTCCCCTCCCCACAACAGACCCCTTGTGAGGTAGGTGGGGCTGACAGAGTTCTGAGAGAACTGGGACTGGCCCACGGTCACCGAGCCGGCTTCATGTGAAGGAGCAGGGAAATAAATCCAGTTCACCAGATAAGAGTCCATCGCTCGTGTGGAGGAGTGGGGAATCAAATGCAGTTCTCCATGTTAGAATCCACCTGCTCTTAACCATTATACCACCCTGGCCATTTTATGGCGGAGCCTGTCACACAGTGTCAGAATTTTAAAGGTGCTCACGGGTTCAAAAAGGTTAGGAGGCACCCATCTAAATAGTGGTTTTAAAGTGTTTTTTTCCTCTCTCTTTTTCCATATGCATTTTAGTGCCACTTCACTTCCATAATGTTCTCAAAGCAGTCTACAGAAAAGGCTAAAATGTGAAACCACAATCAGTACAATGAATAAAACTGAGCAGCAGTTGAAAAGTTTTAAAATAGAAGTAAAGACAGCATCAGTTAAAAACAAGACATCTGAATAAGTCAGGGGATCAAACATCTAGTAGTACCCGTAAAACCATAAAACTGGTCATTCGGGATGCTGACTAGCATCAAAATTCAGGTTTAGTGTTCAGATCCGAAATGTGACCCTTTGCGATTCTGAATTTGTTAAAAGTGCCGAATTTCTGAAGATTTGACATTCCATTAAAATCAATATGAAACAGCCCTCTCACTAACAAACAAGGGCTCATTCCGCACATGCAGAATAATGCACTTTCAAACTGCTTTCAGTGCTCTTTGAAGCTGTGCAGAATAGCAAAATCCACTTGCAAACAGTTGTGAAAGTGGTTTGAAAACACATTATTTTGCGTGTGCGGAAGGGGCCAAGGTGTAGTGTTTAAGGGTGGCAGACTCTAATCTGGAAGACCGAGTTTGTTTCCCTATGTCAGGAGCCAGGGACGAACCTAGGCAAACTGGAGCCCGGGGACAAAACCTGAGTTTGGCGCGCCCCCCCCCCGGCGAATGGGCGCCCACCCTCCCCCACCATGAACAAACAATTATT